>NW_026068029.1:2037512-2151723 GCF_014885135.2 Alexandromys fortis | reverse complement strand
TCCCTTATTTTTAAGCCTTCTCAGGTTTTTAAGTGGATTTAGCCCATCACGTCTGGGCGCCATCTGTTGAAATAGGAGCGGCGGCAGGGCTGCGTCCCCGGCACCCAGCCGCCCGCATGGCTAGAAATACCCAGAAATAATTACACGGAAACTGTATTCTTTCAAACACTGCCTGGCCCGGCTAGTAACAGTTTCTTATTGGCTAGCTCTTACATATTGTTCTAACCCATTTCTAATATTCTGTGTAGCCCACGAGCTGGCTTACCAGGGAGGATCTTAACCTGCGTCTGTCTGGAGCGGGAGAATCATGGCGGACTCACTCACTAAGCTGCTTTCTCCCAGAATTCTCTTCTGTTTTCTCCACCCACCTAATTTTCTGTCCTATGAGGGCCGAGGCAGTTTCTTTATTATTACAAGACCCACCTCCAACAGTCATTGATCACTTTCCCTGAAGCATTGGTCAGGCAAAAATGAAAAAGAGCAGACTCAGCTTTTACATGTACCTGATTCATTACTCTAGCCATTGAGCCAATGAGATAAGACCATAATTGGATTGTCTGAAATCTGTTGACTGGATATTATTCTTCATGGCAGTCCTACAGTATACAAAAAGGTCTCATTTTTCCATTTGACCAATTTTTCAACTCTTGTTAGATCTTTGCCCTTCCCCATGACCCTCCAATGCTCAAAGACATCCATTTTTGCCTCCCCCATCCTGCCCATCAAACATGGGTTCACAGGTGATTTCATCCACATTACCTTAGATTGCTGTATAGAATAGGTGCTCTTTTTTTTGGTTTTTTTTTTTTTTTTTTTTTGGTTTTTCAAGACAGGGTTTCTCTGTGGTTTTGGAGCCTGTCCTGGAACTAGCTCTTGTAGACCAGGCTGGTCTTGAACTCACAGAGATCCGCCTGCCTCTGCCTCCCAAGTTAGAATAGGTGTTCTTAATTGTGGCCACCACCACCACTAAAACCAAAAAGTGACAGGAATTAACAACAACTGACCGTTAATATCTCTTAATATCAATGGGCTCAATTTGCAAATAAAAGGGTACAGGCTAACAGAATGGATTCAAAAACAGGATCCATCCTTCTGCTGCATAAAAGAAACATATCTCAACCACATAGACAGACATTACCTCAGAATAATGCTATAGAAATTCCTGCATCCAGTAGCTTTTAAGTTACCTGCCCACTTGGGCAGGGCCTCGTATACTATACATGCTGATGTAAAGCGTACATCTGTGTATGTTCTCTCTCTCTTCCAGTTGCGACATATGGTTGCTGTTCCCTCTTGTGATCTGTGAATCTACCCCTAAATAAATAACCCTCTATTATATTCAATTCTGAACTAGTGTGGAACCCCTTTTAAGCATCCTTCTTCAGAGTAAAGGTTTGGGAAAAGATTTTCCAATCAAATGCACCTAAGAATCAAGCAGGTGTAGCTATCCCAATATCTAACAAAATAAACTTCAAGCTAAAAAAATCAAAAGGGATGGAGAAGGACATTTCATATTAATCACAGGAAAAATTCATCAAGATGAAGTCTCAATTCTGAATATTTATGTCCCAAATACAAGGGCACCCACATTTGTAAAAGAAACATTACTAAATCTTAAATCACATATCAAATCCCACACAATTAATAGTGGAGAACTGTGAGCAATCTCACCAATTGACAGATCTGCCAGATAGAAACTTAACAGAGAAATAAGGGAACTAACAGATGTTATGACTCAAAGGGACTTAACAGAAATCTAGAGAACATTTCACCCAAACACAAGGAAGGTACCTTCTTCTCAGAACCTCATGGAACCTTCTTTAAAATTGACCACATACTTTGTCAGAAAGCAAATCTCAACAGATAGAAAAAAAATGGGATAACCACCTGTATCCTATCAGATCACCGCGAGTTAAAGTTAGAGTTCCACAACAACATAAACTACAGAAAGCTTATAAACTCATGGAAACTGAGCAGCTCTCAACTGAATTACCATTGGGTCAAGGAAGAAATCGAGAAAGAAATTAAAGACTTCCAAAAATTCAATGAAAATGACAGCACAACATACCCAAACTTATGGGACACTTTGAAAGCAGTGCTAAGAGGAAAGTTCATAGCACTAATTTGACTACATAAAAATATGGAGAATTTCACACTAGCAACTTAAGAGCACACTTGAACACTCTAGAAGTAAAAGAAGTAAACTCACCCAGGAGGAGTAGATGGCAGGAAATAATCAACTCAGGAACTAAAAGGCAGAAAGAATATCCAAAAAATAAAATCAGAAATAAAAAGGGGGACATAAGATCATATAATGAACAGATAATAAGGAAATCCAGAGTATCATTAGGTCATACTTTAAAAATCTGTACTCCACAAAATTGGAAAATCTAAAAGAAATGGACAATTATCCAGATAGGTACCACATACCAAAATTAAATCAAGACCAGGTGAAAAATTTAAATGGAACTATAGCATCAAAGGAAATAGAAACTGTCATTAAACATCTCTCAATGTCCCCCACCAAAAAAAAAATAGAGCTAGATGGTTTCAGGGCAGATTTCTACCAGGGTGTCAAAGAAGACTTAATACCAATACTCCTAAAATTGTTCCACACAATAGAAACAGAAGGAACATTGCCAAATTCTTTTTATGAGGCTATACTTACCCTAATAACCAAACCACACAAAGATGCAACAAAAAAATAGAATTACAGATCAATCTTCCTCATGAACATTGATGCAAAAAATAACTCAATAAAATACTGACAATCTGAATCCAAGAACATATAAAACAAATCATTCACCATAATTAAGTAGACTTCACCCCAGAGATGTAGGGATGGTTCAATGTATGAATGTCTGTCAATTTAATTCACCATATAAGCAAACTGAAAGAAAAAAATCACATGATTACCTCATTAGATGATGAAAACGCCTTTGGCAAAATCCAATGCCCCTTCATGATAAAGGTCTTGGAGCGATCAGGGATACAAGGAACATACCTAAACATAATAAAAAGCAATATACAGCAAGTCAACAGCCAATATCCAAGTAAATGGAAAGAAACTCAAAGTGATTCTACTAAAATCAGGAAAAATATAAGACTGACCACTCTCTCCATATCTATTCAATATATTACTCAAAGTTCTGGCTAGAGCAATAAGACAACAAAAGGAGATCAAGGGAATACAAGTTGAAAAGGAAGAAGTCAAATTTTCACTATATGAAGATGATATAATAGAATACATGTGAACCCAAAAATTCTACCGAGGAACTCCTACAACTGATGAACACCTTCAGTGACTGCCTTAATTGTCATCAGAGAGCCTTCATCCAGTAACTGATGGAAGCAGATGCAGAGATCCACAGCTAAGCACAGGGTTGATCTCTAGGAGTTTTGTTGAAGAGAGGGAAAAGGGAGTATATTATCCAGGGTGGTCAAGGTCATGTTGGGGAAACCCTCATGGCTCAGGGACTCTGGACCAACAGCTAGAGAGCCTGCTTAGGACTGACCTAGGTCCTCTGCGTGTGAGTGACAGTTGTGCAACTTGGTCTGTTTGTGGAGGTCCCTAGCACTGGGATCAGAACCTGTCCCTGGCGTTTGAAGTGGTTTTGGGGAACCTGTTGCCCAAGCTAGGTTGCCTTGCCCAGCCTTGATGCAGGGAAGGAGATTGGTCCTGCCTCAACTTGATGTGTTTTGCTTTACTGAAGCCCATGGGAGGTTTGCCCCTTTCTCAAGGGAGACAGAGGAGTGGATGGCAGAGGGGTAAAAGCAGGGGGGTGGATGGGAGGAGAGGAAGGAGGGGAACAGCAATTGGGATGTAAAATAAATAAAATATTTTAATAAGGAAAAGACGTGCATAATGACAATACCAGTTGGCATGCTAACATGGATGGGAAATTTTGCAATTTCCTATTCCTAGATGAAGAGCTACAGGCAACCAATGGCCATTAAGAGAGGGATAATTAGTTTCCTCTAAGAATAGGTTCTCCTATCCCAAGAGGCTAGTCCTAAGCACATGTTCATGCATACACACACACACACATATGCACACATACATGCACATACACATACTACCCAGTGTGTAACAATGCTAATTTTAAAAGAAGAGATCATGCACTTGAGACGGAGTTAGGGGAGCATGGAAGGAGTTAAAGGAGAGAGACAGAGGGGTAGAGATGATGTAAATACAGTACTCATGTATGAAACTTTTTTAAACATTGATTTTAAAGAACTCCTTTAAAGTTACCCCACATATATAGGAATTGCTTCTAACAAAGCCATGGGCTATCAAATAAAAAGCCCAGTGTCTTCTTAGGATAGACCCTACTTAATTGTTTTGAAGGTGGTATCACAGAGATTCCCCCAAAAGTCTATGGCCATTGTTATTGGTCACCCATTAGAACTTGATGGTAAAACCATATTGCTGAAGATATCACATACTTGGTTAACTAAAAATTAATCTCAAACCTGCCAGGAAACTTCCTTCCTGATGGCTAAGTTTCATAATGCCAAAAGTTGCTATGCAGACTTCTCGTTGAGAAAAGTCAACAGCCTTAGCTGTGGATCCTGTGAGCTACAATGATAAGCAGGCTTGCCAGATGTGCCCACTGGTGCAGTAGAGGCAAGAATGTTAAAGAAGTTAACCAATTGTTTTCTGATTGGTTTGTGAACTATTCCACAGAAAGGAACTCATGCCTGGAACTAGAAACATGGCCAAAAACCTATGGCTGGAGAGGTCATAAGCCCTAGTCCTTTTATTTTGCTAAAGGGATAGAGTATCATCCTAACTCCTAAATAAATGGCTATGTTTACACCCATAAACTAGTGCAACAATGACTCCCCTCATCACTGATGCTTCTTTATAGGGAAGACAATAGCAATAATAATAAAAGCCAGAGGTAGTGGATTTGTGCAGTAAAAAAGTATTTGCTGACCATGACAAGGGCTGTTGACTACATGAACTTGTAAAAGTTGTAGAATCCTGCATAAAATCAAGCCAATCAACACTGCATTATGGACAAGAAAGAGGTGCATGGGGGACCATATCTCAATGAGAAGCTACTGGCGGTTGATGGCCACTGGAAAAAGAATAGTCAGTCTTCTTCAATGGTGTAGTGCATGGCACATTGCCCATGATCCAGTGGATGGCATTCTGTATCCACGCACGTGTGAACAACACTAATTGGACCCAGTGGCCTATAAAAGGAGGATTGGGAGGAAGAAGATGAAAACTTGAAGCATGAAGGCGAGAGAGGGAAATGGGGGTGGCCAGGAGGAGTGGGAGATAGAGCTTGTGGCAAGTATGACCTAAGTACATTGTATTCATGTATGAAGGTACCGAAGATAATTTCAAATGGTTTTTAAAGTTCCCTTGAAGAGTGTAATCAGCAGCTATAGGCGCTGTTTTGGAGTACTTGTTCCCAACTGCAATCGCATACTGGAATCACCTAAGCAGCAGATAAAAAGTACTTAAACGTGAGTCCTAACCCAGAGAATCTCGATTAATTGATGAAAAATACTCTGTCCTCTGAACTGGAACGGAAAAAAAAAATTAAATCTCCCAGGAAATTGTTAGCACGTGGCTATTCTGAGAACCACTGATCCAGCCTTGATCTCAAAGTGTATTTCTCCTGCCAGCTACTTCAGCTCCACCTGTAATCTTTTAATCTTTTGTTCACAGTGCAGACCCCTGGGCCCTACCCTAGACTTCATGACACAAAAATCTGTAGTTTGACAAAATGCCTGACCCCTATATGGTTCATAGAAAACTTAAATCTTTAGGCTTCTGCTTTGTAATATCGCTGCTCCTGGAGAAAGGACCAAAGACCAGAATCTTAAGCAAAGAGGAGCAGTGTTCTCTCAGAGAATTTTAGGCATCAGACAGAAGGTATGAAGCATTTTGGTAAAAGAAGGGTTTCCCCAGCCTTCTGAGTCATGTCCCAGAAGCCGTCACCTACTCCTCCTACTCCTAAGAACATTCTGGTGTTATTAAATGTCAACTGCAGATATACATCTGGCTGTGAATCAGCCAAGGAGAAAACAGACACCGTGGATGGTCGTTGCTGGTGTTTGTGTTTCCTGGAAATGGCTGGCAGAGTTCAGAAAGCATAACTGCTGTAAAGTGACCTGGAAGCATTGTGTCAATGCTTCTGAGTACCCCCATCGCCCAAGCACTCGTCAATTACTATGAATTCAGACATTATTTAAGCACCAACAGCAATTCCTAATTTTATGAGCTTATTAGTAATGCAAGCTCTAGGCATCACCCAGACCGGCTGAGTCAGGGGCTACATTGTAACGAAATACTCAGATGATTCATATGCTCGTACAAGTTTAAGAACAATGACTTAGAACAGTAACTTCCAATCCTGGCTGCTTATTGGAGCCGTATAGGAAGATTTTCAAACTCTCTATCGTCTACGTCCCACCACAATAATTAAACCAGTCTTTGGGTGGGATCTTAGCATTTGTGAACAGTCTCATGAGTGAACTGTGGATCACTGCCCCTGAACATCTTCACTTCTTATCTTCCCAACAGAGTCAAAACGTCATCTCCTATTGGTTCCTCCAAAAACCTATTCTGTGTGGCCTTGACTAGGGTACTCACTAAGCTTTGTTTTTTCTCTTCTCTCAAACGTAATCATGTGTACTCTTGGTGCCTCTTGACATGCTCGTGTGACAAAAGGAAATAAGGTACCAATCACTCCAGTTTTAACCCTCAAACTTTCACATTCCTGAATATATCTCAGTTACAAATAAAACAGGATGGCGTATAACCCTAGAGTATGAGTCAATAAGACATTCCCAGAGGGATTTTTTGTAAGACCGTATCACTAGGCATCCCAAGCTGGCCTGGAATTCACCATGGACCTCAGGTTGGCCTCAAACTTATGGTCCTACTTCTTTGACCTCCAGTGTTGCGATTACAGTTTTGTATCACCAAGCCTGGTCCCATAGAAGTCGTTTCTAATGTAACATTGATCCAATCTCCGAAGGAAGGCCTTTCTTAGGAAAGTTCCAAATAGCCAAGCAAATAAGAGACCTAAAGAATACAAATGGAGAATCTAGCAGTTATTCCTGGACCAGGAGGTACCACTGTTAAGGCTCTTGTAGAAATCTAATGAGTTGTGTAGATTCAGAACCATCCTAGAAGGCAGCTTTTAAAAGATAGACACCCTTAGAAGGCAAGGGTGTTAACAATGTGCTCCAGCGGCAGGAACATACACACACAGATCTGTAAATAAATTTTCCAGTTTCCTAGGGGAAAAGGCTGTAAGCTGCCCAGTTTCAAAACATGCCTCCAAGCTGCATGAGCTCATGATCTGACAGGTATGGCTTTCTCTGGGGCTTTCAAGGAAGAGCAGAATGTTCGTACAGGAATGATACAAACCTTTCAACTGGGGAGAAAATATCTTTAGCTGAATTGTTAGCCCTGTTGTAATCTTTCCTGCCCATTCTTCCTTGTTCTTTATCTCCCACCATCCCCAGGTTGAAACTAACTCTGCTCTCTGGCAATAAATATAAATACATGACAAAAAAAAAAACAGCTTAAGGAAGGACTTATTTTTGACTCACAGTTTGAAGACAGAATCCATCATGGTAAGGAAAGCATGCAATGGAGATGGAAAATACTGGCACATTGTATCCACAGTCAGGAAACTGAGAGCTAGAAATGCTGATATTGTGTTCTTTCCCCTTTTTGTTCAATCCAGGACCCCAGCCCATAGGATTGTGCTGTCGACATTCAGAGTGGGTCTTACCACCTCAGCCAAACATCACTGCAAATGCCTTGACAGTCGTGTCCAGAGGGTGTCTCCTAGGTGATGCTCAATGCTGTATCCATCACAATATATAACAGTGTATTTTCACAAATAATCTCTTTCTTTCAGAAAAATCAATGCAAGATTTACCAATAGGATTGTAATTTATCAAAAGCATGTTCTTTTTGGCGGAATAGCATCGCATGTATACCACAATTTGTTTTATTCATTCATGGGGTTTGGACATGTGCATTGCTTCCAGTCTCTGACTATGGCAAGTAAAATTCCTATGAAAATTTGCACACAAATATTTACATGGAAGAAGTTCTCTTGAGGAAATACTGAATGGCAAAATGGCTGAATCACATGGCACATAAAATTTAACAAATCTAGGGAGCAAACTACTTAGAAAGTAGTAAAATTTTACATTGCCACCAGCAGTATGAGAGAGTTCTATCTTCCCATGTTCTTGCCAATATTTGATATGGTCCATTTAATCTTAACCAACTTACCTGGGCAGTAGTATTGTCTCATAATTTAGTTTTCCTTGCATCTTGTAATGTGCTTGTTTTTCTCTCATCCATGTCTTTCTATAAGATTTCTTTTTGTTATTTTTATTATATGTATATTGTATTCTGTATGTAGATATGTACAAGTCAGTGAAGAACCCGCAAGACCGGAAGCATTGGATCCTCTGAACTAGAGTTACACATTGTTAGGAGCCATCTGACATAGGAGTTGGGGACTAAACTTGGGTCCTTTAGAAGAACAGAAGTGTTCTTAATCACTGACACATGTCTCCAGCCCTTATTTATGCTCTTGGCGAAGTATTTGCTCAGAGTCTTTACACATTTTGTAGCGTTATTTCTGACTTTCTTTTGGGGTCTTATTATCTCTTAGATACAAAATGCCTTATCAGAAATAGGTATGCAAAGATTTTTCCATCTGAATTTTGACTTTCATTGTCTAATAGTATCTTTCAAAGGAACAAGATTTTTAATCTTGAGGAAATCCAAGACTTCTTACAATGAAGTAATCAAGACAACATGATATTTCTTTCAAGACAGGCAAATAGATCAATGGAACAAAATAGAGATTCCAGAAATGAGCCACATGAGCAACTGATTATGACAAATGTGTGAAAAACTATTCTTTTTCTGGAATGATTATATATCTAAAGGCAAAAGCAATGAATTTTAATCCGTAAATTATCCATATGCAAAACTATCTCAAGATAGATTATAGATCTAAGTGTAAGACATAAAATTCTCAAACTTCTAAAAGAAAATGATGAAGAAATTCTTTCTGACCTTGAGTTAAGCAACTATCTTAGATATAACACCAAAATTATGCCCCAGAAGAGAAAAAAGAAAGATTGATTTCTAATGCTGTATGTTTAAAAAAAAAAAGCTGAAGTGCATGACCCCAAACATGTGTCATTCTACACATGTGTAATGATATATCAAGCCTGAACTTCCAGGACTGCAACCAGCCTTTAAATAAGCACTCAGTGGTAGCAAGCCCGGAAGTCTTCTTCCAGATAGATTCATGTTAGCGTGGCTCCTCTGTTCCTAGCTGAGTGTAGGGCAATGCACTTGAACAATCAGGTAAACTGGTGGTAGATATCTGGAGCCTGTTATAAAAGATGACGTATTCTCAACAAACTTGCAAACGAATCCAAGAACACATCAAAAAGGTCATCCACCTTGATGTAGGTGTCATCCCAGAAAAGTAAACATGGGTTAACATCCGTAAAGTGATAATGTAACTCATCACATAAACAAACTGAAAGACAAAAACCACATGATTTTCTCATTCAATTTAGAAAAGGCCTTTGACAAAATCTGACATCCCTTCACAATTAAAGTCCTAGAGAGATTAGGGATATGAGGGACATGCCTAATCATAACAAAAGCAATTTACAACAAACCCATAGCCAAAATCAACTTAAATGGAAAGAAACTCAAAGCAATTCCTCTAAAATCAGGAACAAGACAAGGCTGTCTACTCTCTTTATATCTATTCAACAGTTCTTGAAGTCTTAGCTAGAGCATTAAGACACCTGAAGGAGATCAAGGGAATACAAATTGGAAAGGAAGAAGTCAAAGTATCTATTTGCAGATGATATAGTAGTATAAATAAATGACCCTAAAAATTCCACGGGGAAACTCATACAGCTGTTAAGCATTTTTAGCAAAGTATCTGGATACAAAATTCACTCACAAAAATCTTAGTTGGGGTTTCTATTGCTGCAATAAAACACCATGACCAAAAATCAAGTTAGGGAGGAAAGTGTTTGACTTACATTTCCACATTGCTGTTTATCCTTGAAGGGATTCAGGACAGGAACTCAAACAGGGCAGGAACCTGGAGACAGAAGTTAATGCAGAGGTCATGGAAAAGTGCTACATGTTGGCTTGCTTCCCCAGAATTGCTCAGCCTGCTTTCATATAGAACCCAGGACTACCAGTCCAGGGATGGCATCACCCACTATGGGCTGGTCATTCCCCATTAATCACTAATTGAGAAAATGCCTTACAGCTGTATCTCATGTAGGCATTTTTTTTTCAGTTGAGGCTCCTTTCTCTCTGATTATTCCAGCTTTTTGACACACCAATCCAGCCAGAACACTTTCCTATAAACAAAAGACCAATTGACTTTAAAAAAATAAAGGAAATAATACCCTTCACAATAGCCTTAAAAATAATTTTAAAAAATTGTATGTCTTAGGATAACTTTAACAAAGCAAGTAAAGTACTTGTATAATAATTTTTAAGACAATAAAGAAAGAAATTAGAGGACATATTCAAAGATGGAAAGATCTCCCATGCTCCTTAATCAGTAGGATTAACATAGCAAAAATGACCATCCTACCAAAAGCAGATTCAATGCAACTCCCACCAAAATTCCGACATAATTCTTAACAAAATTTGAAAGAACGAATTTCAGCTCCAGATGGAAAATAAAGAAAAAACAAAATTAAAACAATTTTGAATGATAAAAGAACTTCTGGAGTTATCACCATCATTGACCTCAAATTGTACTACAGAGCTATAGTAATAAAAACAGCATTGTATTGGCCCCAAACCAGACACATTCATCAATGGAACTGAATTGAAGACCCATACATAAACCCACATGCCTACAAATACCTTATCTTTGATAAAGAAGCCAGAAATCCCACCAGAAAAAAAGACAATTTCTTCAACAAATGGTGCTGGTCAAACAGGATGGCTGCATATAGGAAAAAAGCAAATAGATTCATGTCCCCCTGTACAAATCTCAACTCCTAATGGATCAAAGACCTCAACATAAAACTTGATACATTGAACCTATTAAAAGAAAGTGGGAAATAATCTCAAATGTATTGGCATGGGAAACAACTTCCTTGAACATAACACCAATAACACAAGCTCTAAGATCAACAACTAATAAATGGAACCTCATGACACTGAAAAGTTTCTGCAAGGCAAAAGACATGGTCAATAGAACATTGCAGTAGCCTACAAAATGGGAAAAAATACCAACTACACATCTAATAGAAGGCTGATATCCAAATGTAGAGAGAACTCAAGAAACTGGATGTCAAGAAAACAAATAATCCAATCAAAAATGGAGTACAGATTTAAGCAGAATTCTCAAAAGAGGAAACTCAAATAGCTGAGAAGTACTTTAAAATGTTCAACATCCTTTGTCACCAGGGAAATGCAAATCAAACTATTTTTATATTTCATCTTATATTAGTCAGAATGGCAAAGATAAATAAAACAAATGACTTCTCATGCTGGCAAGAATTTGAAATAAGGGAAACACTCATCCACTGCTGGTGAAACTGCGAACTTGTACATCCACTATGGAAATCAGTGTAGGCATTCCTCAGGAAGATGGAAATAAATCTGCCTCAAGGTCCAGCTACACCATGCAGGCATATACCCAAAGGACTCCATATCTTTGTACAAAGACACTCACTCATGAAGTGGATTCCCCTCTGTATTCTATGATTACCATTAATGAATAAAGAAAACTGGCTTAGCCTGACAGGGTAGAACAGAGCTAGGAGGGAAAAACTAAACTGAATGCTGGAAGGAAGAAAGCAGAGTCAGGAAGAAGCCATGTAGCCCCGCCAGAGACAGATGCTGGAACTTTACCCAATAATCCACAGCCTCGTGGCAATACACAGATTAGTAGAAATGAGTTAAATTAATATGTAAGAGTTAGCCAATAAGAATCTATAGCCAACGGTCCAAGCAGTGATTTAATAATATAGTTTCTGTGTGATTCCTTCAGGTCTGAGTTGCCAGGAAACAAACAAGTGGCCTCACTACAACATACTCAACTATGTTCATTGCTGATCTATTCACAACAACCAGAAATTGGAAACAACCTAGATGTCCCTCAATTGAAGAATGGATATAGAAAAATGTGGTACATTTTACATAATGTAATATTGCTTAGCTGTAAAGAATAAAATGTTATTTGCAGATAAATGGATGGAGCTAGAAAAAATAACCCTGAATGAGGTAACCCAGAGACAGAAATACAAATATGGTATGTATTTGCTTAAATATGGGAATTAGCTGTTAAGACAATAACTTAGATCACCTTAGGAAAGGGAAATAGGATACTTACAGATGGATAAGGGCAGGAGGATCAAGTGGGGAGTGGGAGGGATGGTCTAGAAGAGGGTGGGGCTATTGGGGATAAACAGCTAAAATTAAGGACCCATTGAGGAGTCATGTGAAAACCTAATACAGTAGAAGTTTCATAAAATGCATACATATATGAAAGTGGTATAAATTAAATTACCAAGTAACAGGGGAGAGAGAGCCCACGTAGACACATCTTGTCACCAAATGAAGCTTCCAGTACTGGAAATGGGTTGCATCTAATTGAGCTGCTGACCAAAGGGGTCCCATAGAAACCCTGTTAGCAACCGAGAATGTTGCCAAGACCATAGTTACTCTCTGGAAACTGATGCCATGGCCACATTGCTGAAGACAACAACTACACAACTCATTGAATATGAAGAAGTCAAGCTGAGGTTTCCCTATAGCCTTCACTCATACCTGAGTTAGCATTTATGGCACAGGGAGAGACTCTGCATGCTGCCAAAGGAGAAACATAAACAACAGCTTAGCCATATATCCTTTGATACACAGTGGCATCCTGACTACAGCTATACCAGGCCAATGATGGAACCAAGCTTGTGGGAATAAATACCAATGTCAGATTTAACATAAGGCCCACTGCACGAGATAAAACCCATACCTGAGACCAGATAACCCAGAAACCTAGGGGAAAACCAAACAATACTGTCCTAAACATTAAAAATACAAAAAAAAAAAAACCCTACTAACAAAGTGACTCCTGATGACAATTTACTGTACCCATAGATCAGTGCCTTGCTCAGTCATCATCTGAAAAGCCCCCTCAACTATGTTCATAGCAGCATTGTTTGTAATAGCCAGAACCTGGAAACAACCGAGATGCCCTTCAATGGAAGAATGGATGAAGAAAGTATGGAATATATACATATTAGAGTACTACTCAGCAGTAAAAAGCAATGACTTCTTGAATTTTGCATACAAATGGACAGAAATAGAAAACACTATCCTGAGTGGGGTAAGCCAGGCCCAAAAAGAGGAACATGGGATGTTCTCACTCATATTTGGTTTCTAGCCATAAATAAAGGACATTGTGCCTATAATTCGTGATCCTAGAGAAGCTAAATAAGAAGGTGAACCCAAAGAAAAACATATAGGCATTCTCCTGAATATTAATCTTCATCAGGCGATGAAAGGAGACTTAGACAGAGACCCACATTGGAGCACCAGACTGAAATCAGGAGCAGATGGAGAGAGAGCACGAGCAAGGAACTCAGGACCGCGAGGGGTGCACCCACACACTGAGACAATGGGAATGTTCTATCGGGAACTCACCAAGGCCAGCTGGCCCAGGTCTGAAAAAGCATGGGATAAAACCGGACTCGCTGAACATAGTGGACAATGAGGACTACTGAGAACTCAAGAACAATGGCAATGGGTTTTTGATCCTACTGCACATACTGGCTTTGTGGGAGCCTAGGCAGTTTGGTTGCTCACCTTACTAGACCTGGATGGAGGTGGGTGGTCCTTGGACTTCCCACAGGGCAGGGAACCCTGATTGCTCTTTGGGCTGACGAGGGAGGGAGACTTGACGGGGGGGGGGAATAGGAGGCGGTGGCGGGGAGGAGGCAGAAATCTTTAATAAATAATTAATAATAATAATAAAAAATTTTAAACAAAAAAAGAAAAGCCCCCTACTGCTACAGATGGGAACAAATACAGAGAGTCACAGCCATACATTACACAGAGAGCGAGAGACCTTCGGACACTCAGCTCTAATGGGGATATCTCCATCAAATCCCTCCTTGAGGGTTCAGGGAACCCTGTTGATGAGAAGGTGGAAAGAGTGTAAGAGCTAGAGGGGATGGAGGACACCAAGAAAACAAGCCCCCCTAAATCAACAGGGCTGATGCACATCTGAACTCACAGGCAGCATGCACAGGGCATGCACCAGATGGGGGTCCTAGAGGTGAAAGAAGTGGACATATGGCCCCATCCCTAACCCAAAAGCTAGCTCCAATTGATAACCACTTGTGGATGAAAATTTAGTTTTGTTCCAAGGGAGTCTCACTGGGGAAACGAACTACTCATCCAGCAGTGGGTGGCAAACAGAAACCAAGCTCAATGGCATCTCTGGCGGTACCTTGTCTCACAATTCTATGTTAGGGCTTTTTCTCTTTAAAAATATCTTTTTTGTTTTTATTTTATTTTACTTATCTTTTTCTATCTTTTTATCCTACAGGTTCTTTGTATATATAATATTGCTTTCAGTTCAGTGGGCGTTATTGGGGGAATTCCTGAGTATGGAAAATAGTGAGTCTGTCCATATAAATGTTTCTTTTCCCTTTCCTTGGGGTCTTTTCCTTCTGTTTTCTTTGTCTTATTGTGATGTTAGCTTTTGTCTCATATTATTATATTTTTGTTATCCCTTAGGAGCCTGCTTGTTTTCTAATGAGACAGAAAGGGGATGGATCTGAATGGTTTGGGAGGTGGGGAGGTGCTGAGATGATTAGGAGAAAGGGAAACTATAATCAGGTTATATTATGTGAGGGGGAGGCTATTTTCAAAAGCAAGGAGAAAAAGAAATCTAAGGTGTCCACAACACAGGCGATAATAGAATTAGTAAAAACATAAGAAGAGTTCAAAGTTGTTTGAGATGGGCGATGTATATTCTTAGTACCTCGGCTTTGGTGACATATTGTGGATATGTGAATAGGTTCAACATATTAAATACAGACATTTTAAATGTATTAATTATAGTTTAATAAAGTTTATAAAATTTCAAAAAATAAAAGAAAAAAGCTGATATATAAGTAGAGAAGTCCAAGAAGAGGACTCCCATGGACCATCAATAAAAGGCAAGGCCAACATTCTTCTTAGGAATGCTACTTAAAAAGTGGAGTCACCATCAACTCAGAAAGAATAGACAAAATGTTCTTAATCCTGCACCAATGTAGATTGTTCCTGAAAAATGTTAAAGCATGTGACCACATCTGACCTTAAATTTTTACTCAACTCCAGAGCATTTAACAAACAGAAAAGTAGAATAGTAGAGGCTGAACAATACTATATCCTCCTGACACCTACAAGATGCTCACATTTTGAAATGGCAGGATAGCTGTGGAAGTTCATTAGCCACAGTTTTTTCATTTAAAAAAATAGTTCATGATTAGTAGATGTTTACCTTAAACTGTCATTTTGTTTTAAAGGATGGTGCCTGTTCCTCTTTGACTTTCCTTTATTAAAGAAGGCTAAGATTTTATAAATCTTAATTCATAAAATTGCAGAAGGAGTAGTTTTTTCCTTTTTTCCTAAATAGCAGGCCACGATAGTTAAAAATACATAAAAAATTATTCACTCCATTGCACGAGGTTGGAGGTTTCAGAGCTCAAAAGCAGCAAGGACAGGCTGGAATACCACTCGCCTGTCTTCAGAGCATTCGTCAGAATAGCAGAAATGGAGTACTCCCGACTTTAGTGCCCAGACCTGGAAGACTGAACACCAACCTGTGAGGTTGACAGAGCCAAAGACACCAGCCACACTCTTGGAACAACATCCAGATTACTGAATATTCTCCTGAAGATTCCACAGATGATATGGTTACTTTGTTATTGTTGTTGTTGTTGTTACTGTTGCTGTTCTCATTGTTGTTCTCTTCTTGGTGTTGTTTTGTTCTAAGTTTAGAAGAGGACATGTTGATATTTTCATGTTATGTTAATCATCTCCTGGCATTAAAATTCAGCAACCAAATGTCTAAATACTTGACATGTTCTGCTCTATCTGGAAATCACAGTGTACACATACCTTCCACCTTTTTGTTTTACATCTTACCGCTATGTGATTCTATCTTACAAATGCAATCATTTTAACCAATATTCACATGGATATATATTTTATGTGCAAAAAAACAAAGAAAATAATTCGTTTTTAATCTGTAGCAGATTTTGTTAGGTTTTGAGCAAGAGTTCCATGTTAGTCACAGAAAAAAAAATGTCTAAACCAGTACCAAAAAGTAGGGAAATAGCCTCTCGCAATCATTCTTTTCTCCCCAGAAAAGATTATCCTGATTGTAAAACTAATAATACTACTGCTAACAATAAGGAGAAAGTTTGAATATTATTACAGTAATTTTATCTTTTCAACATTTTATGTATAGAATTGTGTGAATTTCTGTTCTTAGTGTGGGATGCCCAGAAAGAACTGGAATCACTTGAGATTTTAAAAGTTCTAATCCCTGGGTCAAATATATATTCCAATGTATGTAATCGGTAGGGCAATCTAAATACTGATTTTTTTTCCTTTGAGACAAGGATCTCTCTACATGGCTCTGACTGTTCTGGAACTCACTATGGAAGCCAGACTGGCAGTAAACTCGCAGAGATACCTCTGCCTGCCTCTCCCTCCCAAGTGTTTGGATTAAAGGTCTGTGCCAGAACACCTGGATTATCTTGACTTTTTAATCTTCCAAATGGATTCTACTGCACAATCAAGATGAAGAAAAACTGCCCCAAATATAAAGAAAGATAATCTGAACTGTTAAATTATGTTCCCCCACCAAAATGTATATATAGGAAACCCTAACTCCCAGTATCACACAGTCTAACCCTATTTGTACAGTATTATAAAGGCAGAATTAATTTTAAAAAAAGGTCATACTGGAATAGGTGGGCCCCTAATCTAGTATGGGTGACATACTTTTATTAATTTTTTAAAGATTTATTTTATATGTATGAGTATTTTGCCTACATGTGTGTCTGCACAACATGTTCATGCCCACTGGCTGCAGAGGTCAGAATAGGGCACCAGATCATCCCAACTGAAGATGTATGTGGATGGTTGTGAGCTATGTGTGGGTGCTGAGAACCAACCTAGGCTTCTGTAAGAGCAGCAAGTGCTTAGCTTAACCAGAGTTGACTCTCTGGCTCTGGGAATGATGTCCATTTTAAAGTTTTCTCTTTTTTTTTAAATTTCACAGATGAAATTCTCACCTCCCACCCCTGTTCTTCCTCCTCCCCACAAATCTCTCAGAGTTCACACATGTTCCTTCTGTTCTGTGACCCACCGAGATTAACCAAGGATGTCTGTGTGACTGGAGATTGGAAGTCTCAGCAAAGGATCCATGGCTAAAGGCGGCCATCCCCTTTATCCCAAAATCTCTCAGTAGGCAGAGTTTAGAAATGAGGAGTAGGGGCCCAAGGAGTTCCTCGCTATTTCTTGCTTCATTGTTGATAGGGCTGCTGTAGCAGGCTTTCTCAGACCACCAATCCCCGAATCATGACACGGAGAATTATTATAAGTTACAAATGCTTACCCTTATCCTATGCATGTTCTACTAGCTTTTATAACTTAATTTAACCAGTTCTTCATCTATGTTTTGCCTTGGGGATTTTTCATCCAAAACAGGCTGCTTTGTGCTGGTTCCTACAGTTAATATGAGTTCATGATTATAGTACCTGTGTGGGGGAACTATCCCTAACCCTTCATCTGTCTCCTGTCTATTACATACTTCCCTCCTCCTCTTTCCACAACAGTGCCTCAGCCTCGGGTGGAATGATATGAGTGACTTCTTTAGGACTGGACCCACGTTCCTTGCTTATTTTCTATGTCTTGGGAAGCCATGAGTCTCTACATTCATCACTATTCTTTGCAAGGAGAGGTTTTCCTGAGAAAAAGTAGAAACTGATTGTGTCTATGGCTTTGTGTTCAGGTATTTAGAAGGCAGTTTGATGCCGTGTCAATTTAGTCCTAAATGTGGGGGAAGATTAGACACAGAGAAGCAGATAGTGAGAATGCCATATAAATGCCGTACAAAAACTGGATTCACACTGCCCTACGTTAAGGAAGTTAGGAAAGAAGGCTAAAATAAGTATGCCCTTCTTCAGTTCCTTCAGCAGGAACGTGTGGCCCTGCTAATACCTTGATCACAAGTTTCTGTCTTCCAGAATGGTGAGGCTGTTAAACTGTTCATATTGTGGTATTTGGTTATGACAGCCCTAGGAAACTTATGTCCGATTAAAATCATTCTGATGATTCTGATTCTCACTCTTGCTAACTATGTTACATTAACTTCTTGGTATGACCAAAGGCCAATACAAGCATCACATAAGGTACTCAGTATGAAAATATGTTGTTACATCTTTGCCTAGGAATTGTTAGGTTCCCATCCTAGTAAATTGTCATCTTCAAAACTATTTAAGACTCCTGGTTTGAATCTAGTACACAGATAGTATTGACTACATTCTAAGTTTTCATTACCTGCTTATTGCTACCTGCCATAGACAGAGCCTCACCACATGTGAAAATCTGAAAACACCCTGCCCAGGTTAGGAGACCATGTCTCAAGCTGCCATCAAGCAGAAGTCTAAATGGAGTCATAAGAAATAATATGTATTTATTTGGGGGAACTGGAGGAAACTCTGAGTGTGTGACAGCCTAGATAAATGTGTAGTGCTGACATGAGCTGACCATGTCAAGGACCACAGCTTCCTTCTAGGGTGAAGCTCGGAGGGATGCTGAAGTCTTCCTGTGGTCCATGTGTGGATTTTGATAGCAAGTGCAGAAAATAGCCTCCATAGCTTTCTCTTCCAAGCCCAGCTATTTATAATCTAAAGACTGCTCCTATTGAGATTAGCTAAACCCATCTCCTCGCTCAGATGTATATAATAACCCCACCTCCTTGTTCAGTTGCATGCCATAACCCCACCTTGCTCTTCAACTGTGTATGACATACAAGCAGAGACACTGTGGTTTCTCCATCAGAGAAAGCACAGTCCACCCCATCCTAGCTTTTCTGTGTGTTTGTGTGTTTATCTTTCCTTCATTCCCTTGCTACTCCAGTCAGTCTCATCTCTGGAGCCATGCTGGATGTGGCAATCTATTCCAACTTTTAGCATTAGCACACCATCAGTGACTTCTGGATCTTATTTCAAAGATACTTTGCTACAGTCCTAAAGTCAAATCCAGGTGATTTCAAGCCAAATGAATTCAATTAAAACTATTATATAGTGAAATACGCAATCTTAAAATTTGTTTGTGGCATGTCAAAATAATATAATTTTATAGTTATTTATACCTACCATTCAGAAACCATTATTTTTATGCAATATTACAATTTTAGATTTATTTTAGGAACTACCTTGGTTTCTTGAGACAAGGTTTCTCTATAGATTTGGGACCTGTCCTGGAACTCACTCTGTAGACCAGGCTGACCTCAAACTAACAGAGATCTGTTTGTCTCTGCCTCCCAAGTGCTGATTAAAGGTCTGTGCCATCACCACCCAGCATCAGTCATGTATTTTTTTAAAGTGACGCCTGGATAACAATCTTGTGGGAAGGCCTCATCCTCCAGGTTTTCAGGAAAATTATGTAGAAAGGTACAAAACACACATAATATGGACAACTAAAATTGGAAGAATCTCACTGCTGCAGTAAGAACAAAACAGATGGACTGTGAGAGGGAAAGAGAAGGAAATGGAGCCTTGCTAGTGCTTCTTTAAAAATAAAAAGGCTTACCTATCAGAAGGACCAAAGAAGATGCATCCTTTCCCCGTAGTTGGGCTCACTCTGCCTGGCATGTGATGCTCTCTGTGACTGACAGCCTTTCCTGGACAGGAACATTGAAAACAGTTTCTGGGCTTCTCTACAGTTGCTTTTTTCTTCATTCCCTTGCTACTCAAGTCAGGTTCATCCCTGGAGCCAATGTAAAGGTTACCAACTACTAGATATTTCCACATTGGTTATGTTTTGGGGTTATTCTGTGAATTGGTGAACCAGTGATAAGCCACTCCCAAGCCAAGTCCATGTATTATCTGGTTTCTGACCCTTTCAACACTAATATGAGGGTGGTACTGGAGGTTCTAGAATATCAGTGGCAACAAGCACACTGTATCCAATCACTATGAAACTATCTGAGTATTCTCCTTTTCTCTCTGCATTGTTGCTCAAGGAAATAGTACTAAAGTCCTAGAGTGAATAAAAGGGAGGATTGATGTGGGATTTCCCTCTAGATGCTGTGATTACTATTAATGAATAAAGAACTGCTTTGAGCCTATAGCAGAGCAGGGTGAGGCAGAGCAGAGCTAGGCAGGGAGGACTGGACTGAATGCTGGGAAAAAGAAGGACGGAGTCAGAGAGACACCATGTAGCCCCTCTGGAGACAGACACTGGAACTTTAGCTGGTAAGTCACAGCCGTGTGGCTATATACAGATGAATAGAAATGGGTTAGCTTAATATGTAAGAGTTAGCCAATAAGAAGCTAGAACTAATGGGCCAAGCAGTGATTTAATTAATACAGTTTCTATGTGGTTATTTAGGGTCTAAGTTAGCCAGGAACTAACAAGTAGCCTCCTCCAACAGAGGATTGCTATGGAAGACACTTGTGATGATAAGGTAAGGTTTTTCCTCATGGGTACCATGTTTGCAATCAATTTGTTCTGGGTCTAAGAACTAGATTGAGGTTCTGTTTCCATCTCTCTCTGACTTTCTCTCTCCCTCTGTTTCTCCATCTTTCTCTCTCTAAATTTCTCTCAGTGTGTGTGTGTGTGTGTGTGTGTGTGTGTGTGTGTGTGGTGATGGACTCAATCCCATGTCCTTGCACTTGCTTCGCAAATGCTCTACCACCTGAGCTTGGACCTTGAAACTGGTTACAGGATTTTGACTTTCCATTAAGTCACATACCTCAGCCCTCTGATTAGCCGTTCTTGATTTCTTTTGACTATATATGGTAAGCAATATCCCGGTTGCCCATTTGTATTACCTCTAAAATACTATGTCCTGTTAAGTATCTCTATAAATCCTAGCAAGCCAGGATCTCCTGGCTGTGATTCTGAACCTGCTGCCCATAGTGGCCATTATGTCTACCTTACTTCTAATGGTCTTGAATTGCCATCTGCTATTCTGGGACCACATTAGCCCCATTGTTGTTAAGAATCTAGTTCTGTAATAACATTTCTACCATCAACTCTGGCCTACAGAGAACAGCCAATATTAAACTTTCCAATGAGATTGCCCCCTCCTTCCCCAGTGCAATTCTTATCTTAGAAAGATAAATCCTTCCCAAGAACATAGTCAGTTGGTGGGGTTTATTATATAATAGAGACATTTCAGCATGCCCTTTTCTGGGAACCCCTTTACTCCTTCTTCTAAAATCTTTGTTGGCAATCCTGGCATCTCTACTCTATCTAATATAGACCATTTCTTTATTTCTTTTAGTTCCCAGAACTATCCCAGGAATGCACTTAAAAATTGTACATCGAGGAAGTTCTCTAATATTGATGAAATAAGCAGAATTATAAGACAGCTCTCAGGATGCCCTTAATATAATATACATGTCCTGTATAATAGTTCTACTTACTGGACTCTCAGTCCTCTAATATAACAAAGAGTAAGTACTTTTACTGCCGGAGAACTAAACTTCAGTCAGTTGACTTTTTGCAGTAATCAAAAGGAAAATGTTCTTGGGATCAGTTAAGACGTGGACAAAGAAAATCATTAAAGCTGCGGTTGCTTTCTTTGGGGCCTGAAAGAAGCAAGCTGCTATGTTCTGGAGCGGCCATAGTGGGAACAGTGTTGCGGACCAGTGACAACCTCTAGGGACTGAAGCCCCCAACCCTACTAGTCCCAACTAGCAAGCTTAGAAGAGGACCTCAAGCCTCATAGGAACTGTTCCAGATGACACTTTGATTTCAGCTGAGCCACTCTTGGACCTCTGAACAAGGAGGTGATAAGCGGATGAACTGGCATTGTGTTCTTAGGCACCTTATCATAGTTACTCAGCAATAACCAGTCAATGAAATCGGCGAGTTTCTCTTAACATCTTTCCTATGCCTTGCCTTCTTGGAACAGCAGCTTTAGGAGCACTTCTAAGCAACCTCTCTCAGCGACTTCCAGTATGGGTTAGCTACTCTTGCAAGTCCCTTAAGTATACAGTCCTCTTCTCCCTAAATATACTCAACTCTGCGCCTCAGGGTCATGCTGAGATTTCTTTGCTAGCTCTTGGTCTGAGGATGCTTAAGGTTGGGAGACACGGGGCAGGAGAAGGGAAGAATGGCTTTAATTGTAAGATGTGTGCTTCACATGAAAGTATCCACTGTGAACTGTCAGCAGGAACACTGCCCACAGCTATGGAACAGATGCATTCACTGATGAGAGAGATCTGTGCAGGGCACACCCCTGACACCGGCTCTACAGCTGCTCTGCAATCACAGCTTTTAGCATCCTCCCTTGATAAGCCACCTCTGAGCCCATCTCCAAGTGCCCTAGCTACCTGTAACCACACACTGAGATCTGTCTAGGCTTCAAGCACTGCAGCACTGTACTCTCACATCTTGGAGACTTTCCACTTCCCGCTCCCTTTGGGAGAAATAGTTCTACAATTTTGGTACGACTGTTTCCCCATATCATCTTCTCAGGAAAGCCTCCCTGGTCACTCACTACATAATAAATTACTTGCTGTTGTCCCCAATCTCTAAGCCTGGGGACTCTTTTCGGCTCTGCTTGCCCCTACATAACTTGAGGCAGTGCTTTTTGTTACAGATACTCTGTAACTGTTTGATGAAGTGTGTTCAGTCAATACACTTTAAGGAAACAGTGAAAAGAGAACCTTCTTGTTAGAAAGTACTCCAAAGTTGGAAGCAATGTTTTGCTGATGAGCATGGGGCAGCATGGCCAGGAGGACTTCTTAAATCACTAATCTTCTCTCCCAAAGCTTCTACTTCTGGCCTTGCCCCCAAATTTGCATTTCTAACAAGCTCTTAGGCATGCTAATGCTTTCAATTCAAGGACTAAACTGAAAACCACTGGGGTAAAGGCACATGGAGAGAATACATACTGCACGATAAACTAATAGGTCCCACAATTTTGTTAGAAGTTCAAAAATTCCCACGTGGGAATACTAAGTAAAGATAGTTTTCCAAATTTTTTCTTTGGAAGAACATAATCATATTTTTAAATGCCTTTAAAATTTTTACACATGGTTTATAGTAGTTGGATCAAAAGATGAATGATTTCAAATCTTAATTCCAAGTTGTATGGTGGAATGATAAATAGCCAATAAATCATTTACAAAGTCTTAATATTATGCAAAAGTACTTATATCTTAATGTTAAACAGAAAAAGTAAACTTGAATATGTGCCTAATTTAATCCCAACTGTCTTAAATGAGCATAGAAAAGTATTAGAAAGAATTACATTTATAATAACTATGATTTTCTTTTAGGTAAATAAATGAATTATTGGAAGAGATGGTGTTCTCGCTTTTTAGGACCTTCAAATGTTTTTATAATAAGCATGTGTTGGGATGAAAGGTATAGCTTACCTAGCCTCTGCAAAGCCATGAGTTCCTTCCCCAACAATAAAAATAAATTGATAGCCAGAAAAATAAAAATATACCTTTATTTTCAAAACTTAGGATTTCTATTCTTAGGGAGACAGGAAGAATAGAGAGGCAGAGACGGAAGTCAAGAAGATAGATGCAAACCTAACAACACTGAAATTGAAAAGTAAGTATTGGTTCGCTTCAAATTGCCAACCTGCTAAAATTAACATATTCATAAGTATCCAAAAGACTTGTACAACAAATCATCTTTAACTGTCTTAATGAATGAACATTAAATAGCTTATTTCCACCCAAAATACAGTGATTTAAAGAATAATATTAATTCATTCTTATTTTCATAATTCCAAACCATAAAATCTACATACAGAGTCATTAAAAATAAAACACAAACACCTTAATTAGGATCACATTTGCAAAACTCCCTTGTTGATTTTCCTTTCAAGGACTTTGTGAAAATACTTTTAGTCCTGTACAAAATGAAAGGAACTAGAAGGCTAATTAGCATGAATTCTGTTTTTCACTAAGTTGAATATGAGATGGCTTATTTTAAAGCAATACAAAAGAAAGTCACAATGTTATGAAGGCTACCTTTCTGGAATAATTGTTTCAGAACTTGTTTTATAGAGTAACCACAAACGAGTAGTACCTAGGGGAAAGTATCACATCTTGATTTTAAAAATTAAAATAAACAAACTAATCTCAGTTTGCCCAAGGATCAAAAACATTAGAATTATAAGTGTGTATATTCTGTCTTTGAAACATGCAAATATTCTATAAAACAGAATTAAATATAATAACAAATCTGAAAATATTTAAAGTAAAATGGCACAAAGGAATATAGCTATGTATCTAGCTGTTTGCTATACTGGACAGATGGGAATTCTTCCGTGCCATTTTAAGACTCAATAATTTTACCCTACATCTCTATTGGAATGTATGACCAAAACCAGTTAAATTTCAAATATATAACCAACATAATAATTTTCATTATAGCTATGCCTCAGACTTTGGACTAAATATATAAGTATATTATGTAAACATACTTATATTTCATTATTTATCCAAATGTCCAGCTGGATAAACTAGTTAAATAGTGCACAAAACTTTTCTGTCCCATTTTTGTAGCTCAGGGAGTCTATAATCATTTTTAAATCACTTTCTTCTTTTTTATTATTTTTATTGAGCTATATATTTTTTCTTCCTTCCCTTCCTCCCCCCTTTCCTTCTAACCTCTCTCATGATCCCCACACTCCCAATTTACTCAAGAGATCTTGTCTTTTTCTACTTCCCATGTAGATTAGATAGATTAGATCCACGTATGTCTCTCTTAGGCTCCTCTTAGTTGTCTAGGTTCCCTGGGGGTGTGAATTGTAGGTTAGTTTTTTTCTTTACTTTATGTCTAAAAACCACTTAGGAGTGAGAACTTATTATATTTGTCTTTCTGTGTCTGAGTTACCTCACTCAATACGGTGTTTCCTAGATCCATCCATTTGCCTGCAAATTTCAAGATGACATTAATTTTTTTCTGCTTTGCAGTACTCCATTGTGTAAATGCACCATATTTGACTTCAGTTGTTTGGAAAGTAATGGGATTGAATGTGGGCCATCTGAAACTACAAAGAGCTGAAAACAAACAGTGAAAAAAAAATTTCTTGAAACAAGGCCTCAGGTAGTCCAAGTTGGTCTTGAACTTGCCATGTTCTTCTTGTCTCTACCTACGAGCACTCAGGTTATAGGCCTGCGCCACTTACACCTGGGTTTATGCAGTGCTGGGGGGTTCTTGCAAACAATAAACACATTCTACCAACTGAGCATCAGCCCTAGCTATATAAATTTGTTAAAAGGTAAAGGCAAAGAAGCAATAGTACCAGGGTAAGACATAACAGAAAATCATTTAAGGACAATGTGAGTTGGAGACTTAGAAACAAAGCTATTCCTTAAAGGTAGGTTTGTGTTGTTGCTAATTCACTGAACTTGCAAAAGAAATGAGACAGGAAGTCCATTCCCTGTTCACGGTACTGCATCGACAACAAAGAGATTATTTAAATCCAGTACAAATACATTTGTATTTAGAGTCTGACTTGGTCATTTTCTGTTCCTTTAGAAAATCCTTCTGCAGACTTGAAACTGCACGAAAGGCACCAACAGCAGAATTCAAATGTGAAAGTTGGGAACAGTAGAAAAAAGTCATGGAAAAACAAATGTCATTTCTTCTAATTGATCTATTTTTTTCTTCCATTGAAACATTGTTTTTTAAAGAATATCAAGCTGTTTACTCTGAGTTATTCAACATGAACCTGAAGTGGGTAAGAAAGGAAACTACCAGCTCCATCCCTCCTAATCAGTCACATTTTCAACTGGGGAGGGGGACTGCAGAATTCACTTTCTCCTTTGGGGGAGGGAATTAAGGTAAGAAAGAGAGAGTACTATGAGAGTGAGCAAAAATATCAGAGCAGCAGAACACATGGTGAGTGGGTAGAGTGGGAGAACACTACAGAAATGGATGCGCATGACCTCACCATGAGCATCCCGAAAATAGCCTGGGAAGATGGGAGGATTGACAGCTTATTCAACGCTGTGTGTCCAGATGCACAGAGCAGACCAACAGCTCAATAATCATTCCTGGCCTGTCAGCTTCATTGAAGACAAGTGCTTAAAGCTCAAGATAGCTTTGTTCAGAGAGTCAAGTGTATGTTTTTAGAGTGGATTTTTCCACTTAGCAACATGCCTGAAGCAGATTTCTCATCTCCAAGCCAACATCGTCATATCCCATATGCAATCTATGGGTACCGCTTTGCCGCAGACTACCAGCTAACGAGGGGAGTTTTGAGTGTTCATGATGAGCTTTGTAGATTCTAGACTTACAGAGCAAATAATGCATGCCTCACTTTTGACAAGCTTCTTTTCGAACTGGAGGGAAGACAAAAATCACACAAAGTTGCAAATTTCATTTAAGAGCTTTGAAGAGTTGAAAATTGCTGTCTTTACAGACACTTGCTCCACACAGTCAAGTTTGCAGGGGTTTTCTAGTCTACCCTTCGATCCACACAATAGCTCTGGGAGGAGGAGCTTTAAGGAATCCAGCATTGGAGATCGAAGCAAAACACCATCTCAGTGGGGAACTCTTGAAGCCCCACTTTTGTCTGAGGAGCTACTGGCAGTTGATAGCTGTCAGGGCAGAAAGAATCATTCCTTAGGAGTGTGGACACTGGTCATTGCTCATGCTTCCTTGGAAGGTGCCCCCACCTGTGCACATATTGGCAGCACTAAATGGACTGAACAGATCATTGAACGACAGCAACAACAAAAAGAAAACTAAGAAGAAAACATAAAGTTGGGAAGTGGGACATAGGGGGACTATCCAGGGAAAGTGGAAGGGATAAAATGAGGGTGGTTAGGAACCTATTTTATCGTATATCTGTATAAAATCTGCAAGAAGTAAAAACCTGTTCTTAAGAACTACTTCAAATAGTAACAATTCACCTGATTTGTTGACAGAGATGTGGAAACTAATTGACCTCCTCAGAAGTACAATCAGATCCCTAGGACTAGATGCCCCAAGTTTTTGGTCCACAGGAGCTGCCAAGCAAGTGTCAGTGGAGGCAAGGAGTATTGGTGTATTAAGAAGTGCTGCAGATAAAGAAACGACATGAATTGCATGTCACTCAGCATGCTACCAATGAACTCAAAGCTTGATGCAGGTAGCAGTTCAGAAAACAGGAAACAAATGATATTGGAGTGCTTATTACATGTCAGCTGTTATTCTAAGCCCTTTATAGTTATTACTTATATAAGTCTCATGATCACTTTGTTATCATGCCAAAGTGTTTAAAAAGCTAAACTGAACCAAAGTATCTCCTGTATTTACAGCATTCCATCTTTTCATTATTCATCCAGGAAGGCATAAAGCTAATGGTTACTTCAGAAATCTAGAGGAGGGAATTGCCTCAGGCTGGTAGTCAAGAAAAGAGAAAGAAGGAAGGAGGAAGGAAGGAAGGAAGGAAGGAAGGAAGGCAATTATCAGTTTGTTTTTTTTTTAAAAAGTGATGAATTCCAGGACAGTGTGGAAGAATGTGCCAATATACAGAGAAAGAAAAATCACACAAAGAATGTGTGTTAATGAGGAACCAGTGACTGTAACCAACAGACCACAAAATCTCCCTGGCTTTCTAGGTCAGTTCCTTGTCCGTGTGTCATCCAAATATATATATATATATATATATATGTTCTGGACTTTAACGATGCCTTCAGACACTGAGAATCTTTATATCTCTTTTTACCAGTCCCAGTGCCTTAGGGGTATACAGATGAATGCTCTGACCTCACTGAGAGACAAAGGGAGAAAGAACATTAAGAATTCTAGAAATTGTTCTATTTCAAATGTAGGATCTGCTCACTTTATTTCTACCCTATATCCACTTCTCTTACTATGGCTTTGTAAAACTGTAAATGACGCTTGAAAATGCAATCCAGCAGTATGCCTAAGAAGAGGAGAAGGCATGGCAGACTCCGTTTCAGCATGCACACTGGAATTGATGCCATCTGCCAGAGAAAGCCCTTATTGTTCTCTTACAGTTCAGTCTCGGGTTTCATTTATCACTGACCATGATAGAGAGCGTGGACTGGAAGGGTAGTAATCAAACATAATATCCTCCCTAGCATTAGCAACCACCTACAGTCCGTTCTCTGAGTGCCTTCCTCAAGCACAGTATTCTCACTTGGGAACATGGAACTGTTTAAAGCAATGAACATGCAAAAAATCATCTAGCTGAGGGAACCCTGCATTAACTCCTAAGAGGGAAAATGTCAGAAAAGGGAACGGTGCATGGAAACTCGACCACAGAAAAGAACGTTTCTTTTAAATCTGTGAAAGGAGAGGAAAATAATGGAAGAGGTAAGATTTGATCAGAAGTACTTAGAGTAAGTATAGAGCACAGAAGGATGAGATGCCAGAAATGTGTCAGGGCTCTGTGGCACTGGCAACAAATTCTGGACCTTGTGCATGCTACACAAGCACTCTGCCACTAAGCTGCATCCCCAGCCCCGAACCAAATTTCTTCAAGAGATGAATGTGAAACATATGAGCAAAGGAAAAGAGGGGCGAGAGATGAAAGCAAATTTGTCCATTACCCCCCCCCATAAGGCAATGTACCCCTAATGCAACCATGATTGCTGAGGATATTTAAATTAGTCTTTTGTGGAAAAAAAATTGTTCAGTTACGGATCATAAACCATCACACATCTCTTAGGAACAACCTAAGGCATTTCTGTAAACTTCCAAAAGATAAGAGTACTAAACCTAGTAAGATCCTACTGGTGTCTCTATCTGCTGACTGCATTCTCCACCACCACTCTGTCAGGACACAGCTTCTCTCCTCACCACACTGAAATTATTTTGATCAATGTCACAACAGCAACCTCTCCCTTGACAGACAGTCTGTCAGCTCTCCATCCTTAAACTTATTGTCTTCTGGGCTTCACTCAAAGCAATTGATCACTCTCCTTCAACAAGTTCCTCTCTTGGTTTCAGTGATGTCATGCTTTGCCCTGCCCTGGTTCCTTCTCCCGATGAGTCCTCTTCTGTTTTACTTGGATGGGCTCAGGCACTCATTCAATACTGTTGATATTTATTCTATTTCTCTTAGAAGTCTATGTCTCTCTCTCTCTCTCTCTCTCTCTCTCTCTCTCTCTCTCTCTCTGTGTGTGTGTGTGTGTGTGTTGCACTTGACTGTGCAAACTCATGCAGAAATCAGAGCCGGGTGTTGTGTGTCTTCCTTTACTGTTTGCTGACTTATTGCCTTGGGACCATCTCTCATTGAACTGGAAACTCACCATTTCTGCTAAGCTGGTTGACAAGTAAGCTCCCAGAGTCTTCCTGTACCCACCTACCCACCTTCCTACACTCTCCCACACTATCACTCTCCCACCCCTGCTCATGCTATACTTACAGCCATGTATAAGCAAGCCTGGCACTTCATATGCATGCTGGGGATTCAAATGTAGGTCCTTGTACTTAAAGAGCAGGCGTTTTTATCCATATTGCCACTTCCCCAGACCAGCAGTCTACTTTTTGAAAAGGTCCTCTAAATTATTGACATATGTGAAAACAACACTCATGATTCTCTTTCTCCATAAAACCAGTTTCTCCATATGCCTTTCTCATCTTAAACGATGACACCATTAGCCATTTAGTCGGTAAACCGAAACATTAGTGTTACTCAACTTTTCTTTCTATCTGTCATCCTACAGTGAATCCTTTCACCTCACCTAGAACATCCCAAACTGGACCAATCCCTGCATTGACACAGATTCTATTGAGACCACATCATCAACTCTCACGATCAGTATCACCTTTCACCATCAAAACCTCTTCCAGTTTTAACTGTTTACTGTTTAAAAACTACTTTTCATTCATTAAATTAGAAAATGTATATAAAGTGTACATTAGAAAATGTGATAGTATCATTTAAACTCTCCATGAATTTACCTTATCCTTAAAACCAAACTAGCTCTTGTAGACCAGGCTGGCCTCGAACTCACAGAGATCCGCCTGCCTCTGCCTCCCGAGTGCTGGGATTAAAGGCGTGAGCCACCACCACCCGGCTAAAACCAAACTTTTAAGAATCCCTATATTGCAGTGCTGAAAACAGCATGATATTGGCATAAGAACAGACAGGAGGACCAATGGAACCAATTCGAAGACCCAGATATCAATCCACACACCTACAAACACCTGATTCTTGACAAAGAAGCAAAAAAATATCAAATGGAAAAAAAAGAAAGCATATTTAACAAATGGTACTGGAATAATTGGATATCAACATGTAGAAGAATGGAAATAGATCCATACCTATCCCCATGCACAAAACTCAAGTCCAAATGGATCAAAGACCTCAACATAAAACCAACCATATTGAACCTCATAGAAGAGAAAATAAGAAGTACACTTGAACACATTGGCACAGGAGACCACTTCTTAAACATAACCACAGTAGCACAGACACTGAGAGAAACAATAAATGGAACCTTCTGAAACTAAGAAGCTGCTGTAAAGCAAAGAACATGGTCAACAAGACAAAATGGCAGTCTACAGAATGGGGAAAGATCTTCACCAACCCTGTATCAGACAGAGGACTGATCTCCAAAATATACAAAGAACTCAAGAAATTGGTCGTCAAAAAAAAAAAAAAACAAATAATCCAATAAAAAATGGAGTACAGACCTAAACAGAGAACTCTAAACAGAAGAATACAAAATGGCTGAAAGACACTTAAGGAAATGATCAACATCCTTAGTCATCAGAGAAATGAAAATCAAAACAACTCTGAGATTCCATCTTACACCTGTAAGGATGGCCAAGATCAAAAACACTGATAACAACTTATGCTGGAGAGGATGTGGGGAAAAGGGAACACTTCTGCATTGCTGGTGGGAATGCAAGTTGGTACAGCTCCTTTGGATATCAATATGGCGATTTCTCAGAAAATTAGGAAACAACCTTCCTCAAGACCCAGCAATACCACTTTTGGGTATATACCCAAAGGATGCTCAATTGTACCACAAGGACATATGTTCAACTATGTTCATAGCAGCATTGTTTGTCATAGCCAGAACCTGGAAACAACCTAAATGCCCCTCAACTGAAGAATGGATAAGGAAAATGTGGTACATTTGCACAGTGGAGTACTATACAGCAGAAAAAAGTGATGACATCTTGAAATTTGCAGGCAAATGGATAGATCTAGAAAACATCATATTGAGTGAAGTAACTCAGACCCAGAAAGACAAATATCATATGTACTCATTCATAAGTGGCCTTTAGACATAAAGCAAAGAGAACCAGACTACAAATCACAATCCCAGAGAACTTAGGCAACAATGCGGACCCTAAGAGAGACATACATGGATCTAGTCTACATGGGAAGCAGAAAAAGACATAATCTCCTGAGTAAATCGGGAGCATGCGGATCATGGGAGAGGGTTGAAGTGGAGGGGAGAGGAAGGAAGGTGAGCAGAGAAAAATGTAGGGCTTAATAAAATCAATTAAAAAGAATCCCTGTATTGTCCACCACTGTAAGCACATTTCATAGAAGAAAACCGTGCCCTACCATAACATGATCAGGCCCAACTAGCCTTCTTCTCACTCCCCAAGCAAATCAGTTGCTACACCTCTTCCAAACTAACTCTTATTGCATTCTGTCTTCTTGTTGTTTATGTTGCCTTTGGCATTTGCTGCAGCCTTAGGTATCTCACCCACCCACAGTCTAAAAATTTACTTACTGGTTATTTGTCCTTTTCACTAGATGATATGGCACACAAGGTCAAAGCATATATCTGGGTTGTTTGGTGTTGACTCTTGTGAAGCACTAGCAGCATATTAATATGACGCTCAACACATTTGTTAAGTGAACAATTTTTTAAGTAGACATTTTCAGACAATAATCGTGGAAAAATGGGTCTCTTTCCTTACCAAAATCTTTCCCCAGTACTTGCTTCTTGTGGAGGCACGTGCAATTTACTGAGACCTCAGGAAAGAGAGGCATCGCAGAGCAAACAGAACCCTCGGTTGTTGCCAGGCTGTGGTGGGCCAAATGGAAGTCCAAACAGCGATATTTGGGCATAGAGGAGAGGGAGCCCTAGAAAATAATGAAAGGAAGCAGGAAAATGTCACTATATGCCACCAATTCTCAGAGGGAATCACAGAATAAAAGTTTTTAGAAGTGCTGTATTTGACTTTCACTTCCCAGCCCACAATAACCCAAGTGCGGCCATGCCATTCCCGGTCTTCTATTTCTAGGTTGTAAGAATAGAGCAAATTTTAGAGTACTGCAGACTTCCACAGGAAAGAGGGAAGATTACCTAAAAATATTTTCACCTTTGCCAAGAACTGCTTCCAAACACAAACCCTGGCTTGTCACACCTGCCCCGTTCCCCCCTTTCCCTCCTCGCTACTAGCTACCCCTCACTGCACCACATGCATCTGGTGCCATACGAATTAGCTAACATGTCCTAAGTAATTTCAGCTCTTCACACAGAAGTGTTCCAGAAATAAAAAGAAGGTGCTAAATTGTTACAAGTTGCTTCTACCAGAATTATTGTTGAGAGTTTCTATTTTTCTATTTTTAAGTTTTTACCCTTATGTTTTGTGGAAGATAATGCCAAAGCATGTGATATTTCACCATATGAATAGTTCTCAAATAAAAGGCACAAAGCTAGTGGTATCTAGAGCCATAATTTCTAAATTCTCATGAAAATATGCACCAACCTAAAAAAGAACAGGAACATTTTTCTCTGCTCATGGACTCTAATAAGCAAAATGTGAACTTTCCGCAATATGCAGGTCATATGTCTTATATTTGAATTCCAATTCTTCAGCTAACATTTACTGGAGACATACAGTATGTCAAGTATATTGACACCTGCCTTCACGTATACCTTATTTAATCTTCATAAGCATCCTATAAGCACAGTATCATAGTACAATTTTAGAAAGGAAAAATGTAAAATAAGAATTAAAGTAATGACCATCTTTTACAAAGGTCATGATGTTTAATATTTCATATGGGCAAAATAATCTCCCTCCCACATGTATCCACACCTTAGCCTCTGGAATTCGTGAAGGTGTTAATCACGATCTTAAAATCAACTTGGTTCACGTGTGACGAAGGATTATCCACATGATCCCACTATAATTATAAAATGTCTAACATAAAAGGTAGACCGGAGTCAGAGGACATGAAGTAACAGAAGCAGCAGGTTAGGCAACGCAGGGCTGAGAGGAAGGTCACAAACCAAGGGAAGTTAGGCAACCTCCAGAGAGCTGACAAAACAAAGCAATAGACTATGTCTCTATTTGCAAGTCTACAGACACCTTGGAATCAGACTGCTGAAGGGTATTTTGGATTTCTGATGTGCAGAACAATAAGGTAATAGATTTGTGTTGCTTGAGAGCAATACTGTAGTAGTTTGGTACAGTGGCAACAATAAATTTGTTCCCTCCGAACCTCTTTAACATTCACATCTGTTCCTGTATTCAAGACAGGACTCTGGGCTGTTAATGCCCTATATACTTCCATGTAATGAGCATCTCTCTATCACAGTGGCATCTGCCTGACATCTACCTAAAAAGTTACTGTTAGATTCCTGGGAGAAACTCAAGTGGCTCAGATTAGGGAACAGAAGTAAGAAAGCCTATTCAGTTTCTTTTTTTTTTTTTTTTTTTTACCCTAGGCACTAAAACGCATGTGTCTAAATTTAGTATGTGAAATGTATATTGTTTGTGATGGTGGTTGCTATTAAAGGTAATTTAAACCCTATAGAAATCGCAGCCACGATCCAAGATTTATCTGGCTCCATTCATTTTCATGGCAAAAGAAAAAGATTAACTTATTATGACTTTGTACCAAGTTAGCACATTTCATTTCCTCCCTATGTGAATACTTGCAACACTTCTTTCAATACTGCTGATTTGTAACACATTTACAAAAAAAAATATGATTTTATCCTGATGAGCAACTGATAGGCTGAGATATTAACAGACCTTTTGCAAAATTCTTCAGATCCCATCTTTGGGTTAAGCAAAATACTCAGAAACCTGGGCGTTTACTGCATGTGCCTCTATCTAGAGCACTTCACAGAACAATATTTTAACACTAAACATTCATTTTTTTCACTAAAGGTCATGGAAGAACTAAATTTTAAAATTCTATCTTTTAAAAGTAAAATGTGCAAACAAATTTCCAGGCATTATCAAACCCTCATCACATAAGGAATTCAGTGATAAATTTTTCTCAAATCTATCCAAAAAGTTATTATTAGTTTCTCAGGAAACTGAAGTGGCTCAGACTAGAGAAAGTATAAATTATAAAACCTACTGGGTTCCTTTTCCTTTTTGTCCTATCCACCAGGATTCACAGAGCTAAATTTGATATGTGAAGTGTGTAGCTACTCATAACAAGGAATTCTTTGCTAAAATTGTTCTTCTTTGTTATTTTGAAAATACTTTTGTGGTTTACATTCTCATTATTGCTTTATACTACTTAATACTTTCCATTCCTCAAACCTTGTGTTAAGGGTGGAAGAATATTAATAAATTAACAAATAACGTATGGGACTGCATTCTAACTTTAATATTTATTTATACCTTTGATGGACATTTAAGTTTTGCAAAAACTATGTCACTCATGTGCCGTAAAACAATAGAATTGCCAGTCTCTGAGACAGTGGCAGGCTGGAGAGGTGAAGAGGACATGCATTTAATAACAAGATCCTGAGGATAAGCACTGAGAAAATGGCATCTGCACAGTAGGAGAGACTTTTTCAGGTAATACTCAAGCTAGAAGATGTCCATTTCCTGCTGACATCCAGAATGTGCTAAAAATATTTGTGAAGAACTATGGAGATCTAATATGAACAAATGGCTTAAAGCAGAAATATAACCACGGGCTCCATACTTTAGAAGTCCCAACTTTGAGCAATTAATATAATGGCTTAGAGGCAAATAGAGTTAATACTAAACCTAGTTTAGGGAATAGACCAATCTGTGATATCATTAAACAAAATAGACAGTAAGAAATAGAACTAAGCGATACCATGGAAGGAGATAACTGACTAGACAAGGAAGAATACAAGATGTTTCAAGTGGTCATTCCTAGGTAAAGTTTTCAGCAGTGCCTGAAAAATACTAACTGGGAAGTAAGCACAAAATTTAATCATGCTTATAGTTGTACATGTTCTTTAGCTGAACCTGCTTCGGTTCAAGACCACTTACTTACTCTATACTTCTTGATGCTAAATGCTGCACTAACTACCTGAAATCAAAAGATGAGTAACATATAGTCTAAGCCACAATGAGGTTCATATTATAATAAAAAATCAGACAAATTAACAAATAATTATGACTGTGTGAGAATCTCTACAGATTCTGTGTCTGAAACTTAGAAGCCAAATACAAAAGGGAGTCTAAGGAAAGATAAATTAGAACATATGCTAGAAAAAAAAGAGAGACATAACATTTGAGTCAGAGAAGGGACAAAAGAAAACTACAAGCAATGGACAAAATATAAGAAAATCATGGAAACATGAAGTTGTATGTGTGCCCCATATGAAAATGCAAAATCAAGGGAGGGGTGCAGAAAAAAATAGTTTGCTCAGGAAAGAAATGGCATGATCAAGTTTTTGCCTTTTATATTTTCATTTTGGGACAACAGATCAAAAAGTTGTGTCAAACCAATAAACCTATTATGAGTAATTTTTAAAAGCTGGGAGAAACAACATGAAAAGCCAACTTAACTTGAATGAATTACCAAATTACCGAGGTATTAAGAATTTGCGGAGTTGAGATTTAGAAGATGGAAGCCAAGAGCCTCAGGACAGGCATTGGGAAATATTTCTATCATGGAGGTGATTGCCAATAAGGAAAATGAATGCAGCAGAGGGCTGGAGGAATGCCCCAGTGATTAAAAGCTCAGGCTGCTCTTTCAGAATTCCTGATTTCAATCCCCATCACCCATATGGCAGCTCACAACCATCTATAACTGTAATCCCATCGGATCTGATGTCCTCTTCTGGTGTGTACACATACATGCAGGCAAAACACCCATATACATAAAATACATAAATAAATCTTTTTTAAAAAGAGGCTGAAAAGCTAAGCATAATAGAGTATAAAAGAAGATGGGACCCAGAAGTAAAAGAACATAAATAAAAAGGGAAACATAAGAACAGACAATGAGGAAATCCATAGAATCACCAGGTCATACTTTAAAAACCTATACTCTACAAAATTAAAAAAATCTAAAAGAAATGGAAAAATTTCTGGATAGGTGTCACATACAAAAGTTAAATCAAGACCAGATAAACAATTTAAATAGACCTATTACCCCTAAGGAAATAAAAACAATCATTAAAAGTCTCGCAACCAAGAAAAGTCCAGGGCCAGATGTTTGAAGCACAGAATTCTACCAGACTTTCAAAGAAGAGCTAATACCAATACTCCTCAAATTGTTCCACACAATAGAAACAGAAGGGACATTGTCAAACTCTTTTTACAAGGTGACAGTTACCCTGGTACCCAAACCACACCAAAAAAAAATGCAACTAAGAGAGAGAATTACAGACCAATCTCCCTCATGAACATTAATGCAAAAGTACTCAATAAAATAATGGCAAACTGAATTCAAGAACACATCAGAAAAATCATCCACCATGATCAAGTAGGCTTCATCCCAAAGATGCAGGGATGGTTCAACATATGAAAATCTGTCACTGTAATCCACCATATAAACAAATTGAATGAAAAAAAAACATCATAGGGGGGCTGGAGAGAGGAGCAGATGGAGGGAGAACACGAGCAAGGATGTCAGGACCACGGGGGGTGCACCCACCCACTGAGACAGTGGGGCTGATCTATTGGGAGCTCACCAAGGCCAGCTGGACTGTGACTGAAAAAGCATGGGATAAAACCGGACTCTCTGAACATGGCGGACAATGAGGGCTGCTGAGAAGCCAAGGTCAATGGCAAGGGGTTCTGATCCTACTTCATGTTCCGGCTTGGTGGGAGCCTAGCCAGTTTGGATGTTCACCTTCCTAGACATGGACGGAGGGGGGAGGACCTTGGACTTTCCACAGGGCAGGGAACCATGACTGCTCTTTGGATTAGAGAGGGAGGAGGAGAGGAGTGGGGGGAGGGGGAGAAGAGTGGGGGGAGGGAGAGGGAAATGGGAGGCTAGGAGGAGGTGGAAACTTTTTTTTCTTATTCTCAATAAAAAAAAGAAAACAGTTACAAAATAAAAAAAAAATTAAAATGCAAAAAAACATCATATTATCATCTCATTAGATGCTGTAAAGCCTTTGACAAAAATCTAACACCCCTTCATGATAAAGGTTTTGGAAAGATTAGGGATACAAGGAACATACCTAAACATAAAGCAATATACAGCAAGTCAACAATAAACTAAATGGAGGGAAACTCAAAGCGATTCCACTAAAATCAGAAACAAAACAAGGCTGTTCACTCTTTCCATATCTATTTAATATAGTACTCAAAGTTCTAGCTAGAGCAATAAGACAACAAAAGGAGATCAAGAGGATACAAATTGGAAAGGAAGAAGGCAACTTTCACTGTTTGAATATGATATAGTATACCCCCAAAATTCTACCAGGGAACTCCAACAGCTGATAAACAATTTCAGTAATGTGGCTGGATTCAAGATTAACTCAAAAGAATCAGTAAACCTCCTACAAACAAATGATAAAAGGGCTGAGAAAAAAAAATCAGAGAATCATCACCCTTCACATTAGCCACAAATAATATAAAATATCTTGGGGGAACGCTAACCAAACAAGAGAAAGACCTGTATTACAAGAACTTTATGTTTTTGAAGAAGGAAATTGATGAAGATATCAGAAAATGGAACAATCTCCCATGTTCTTGGATAGATAGAATCAATATAATAAAAATGACAATCTTACTAAAAGCAAACTACAGATTCAATGCAGTCTCCACCAAAATCCCAGTACAATTCTTCACAGACCTTGAAAGAACAGTACTTAACTCCATATGGAAAAACAAAACAAAACAACAAACCAGAATATACAAAACAATCCTGTACAATAAAGGAACTTCCAGAGGCCTCCCTATGCCTGACTTCAAGCTCTACTATAGAACTATAGTGATAAAAACAGTTTGATATTGGCATAAAAACTATGTGGATTAATGGAATTGAATCAAAGACCCTGACATAAATACACACACCTGGTTTTTGGCCAAAATACCAAAATTATACAATGGAAAAAATAAAGCATCTTCAACAGATGGTGCTGGCATAACTGGTTGCCGACATGTAGAAGAATGCCAATAGATCCATATCTATCCCCATGTACAAAACTCAAGTTCAAATGGATCAAAGACCTCAACAGAAATCCATGCACATTGAACCTCATAAAAAAGAAAGTGAGAAGTAGCTTTGAATGCATTGACAAAGGAGACTACTTCCTAAATATAACCCCAGTAGCACAAACACTGAAATTGACAATTATTAAATGAAACCTTCTGAAACTGAGAAGTTTCTCTAAGACAAAGGACACAGTCAACAAGATGATATGGCAACCTTCAGAATGGGAAAAATAATCTTCACCAACCCCACATCTGAACCTGGAAACAACCTAGACACCCTCAACAGAAGAATGGGTAAAGAAAATGTGGTACAAAAAAAGGCATCTTGAAATTCGCAGGCAAATGGAACTAGGAAAAATCATGCGTGAGGTAACCCACAACCAGAAAGACAAACATGGTGTGTATTCGTTCAGAATTGAATATTAGACATAAAGCAAAAGATAACCAGCCTACAGTCTACAGCACCAGAGAATACAAAAAATAAGAAGAACCCTGAGACATACATGGATCTTCCTGGGAAGGAGAAGTAGACAAGATCATCTTAGTAAATTAGCAGCAGCATGGGAAAAGGGGGAGGGTTGAAGAGTAGGGGGGAGGGGAAAAGGGGAAGGGAAAGGACATGAAGGATCTGGAAGTTCAAGTTGGGCAAAGGACAGAGAAGGAGAGCAAGGAAAGAGATACCTTGAAAGTGGCAGCCATTACTGAGTTAGCGAAAAACCAGGCACTAGGGAAACTCCCAGGAATCTAATAGGATGACCCCAGGTAAGAATTTAAGCAATAGTGGAGAGGGTGCCTGAGCTGGCCTTGCCCTTTAATCAGATTGATGACTACCTTAATTGTCATCATAGACCCTTCATCCAGAAGTAGATAAAAGTAGATACAGAGATCCACAGCTAAGCACTGGGCCAAGCTTCCAGACAGAGAGGGAGGAGTGATAATATGCACAAAGGGACCAAGGCCATGATGGAAACAGCTGACACGAGCAAGTGGGAGCTCACTAACTCCAGGCTCACAGTTGGGGAACCTGCATAAGACTGAACTAGGTCCTCTGAATGTGGGTAACAGTCATGTGGCTTGTACAGTTTGTGGGGTCACTAGCAGTAGAACCAGTATTTACACCTAGTGCATGAATTGGCTCTTTGAATCCCATTCCCTGTGGAGGGATAAGTTGCTCAGCCTAGATACATGGGAAAGGGCCTTGGTCCTGCCTCAAATGATGAGACAGACTTAGTTGACTCTCCATGGGAGACCTCATCTTCTCTGAGGAGTGGATGGGGGTGGGGTGGAGAGAAGGTAGAGGAAGAGGAGGAAGGGAGGGAGTAGGAACTGGGGTTGGTATGTAAAGTAAGATTGCTTTAAAAAGAAAAGAGAAATAAAACGAAAAATGGGCCAGTGACTTGAAAGATATTTTCAAAATATAGATATCTAGATGATTAATGAGCATAAAATATTATGGCATATTATTTACAGTAGGATTCTAGAGAAGTATTTAAAAATGAATGAACTCCATCTACACGTAGTGATATGGATGAGTTTCACAAACATAATGCTAAAGAAGGAAACCAGACTCCAATGTGTATTCCTACAAAGTTCAAAGCTAGGAGAATTGAATCTATGGCCTCAAAAGTTAGGTATTGGCTATCTTAGCAAGAGGAATAGATGAATAAAAACTTCTCTCTCAGGTATTGGTCATGTTTTGATTTCTTGATCAAGTTTGGAATCACGTATGAGTTTATTTACCCTGAAAATTCACTGAGCTGCTCAGTGAATTTAAAAATGCTATATTTTCATTAGAAAAGCCGTTTTTAAAAGCTACATTTCTGAGTACAGCAATATTAAAAGAAGCGCAGCAAATTATTGAAAATTTTCGAAGTCTAAGTGTGTCAATATTAACATTTGATGCATATGTATATCACCACTTTCAATCATTTTCAATTTCTTTTCTTTATTGACTTCTGAATTTAATTTCACTTCAGGAACTACAGCAATTTAAAGATAGCTATCTCAAATTTGGAACCAGGATGTTAAGTATGAGGGCATACTAAAAACTCAGAAATAGAAGATTTGTCTAAATTTGTTGGAGTTCTGAGTTTAAAGCAATTTTTTCAGAAGCCAAGCTTAACATGTTGAAGAAAACTATTTCAACATTCCTGACTTTGAAATTTAGATGAGTGTTGAAGCAAAAAATTTACAAAGTAAATAATAAATCTTGCAGATTTCTGATTCAAGATAATTGAGTGAATCCAGATTTACCTCTTTCTTCCAAAATTCACTGAACAAGAAATATCAAAATAAAGCATCCTACAGTCTGTGGGGAGTCTGTGATGTTTGTCAGCAGCAGACCGAAAAAGAAAGAAATAACTGGTAGCTACAAATTCAATGAGATTACACCAACAGTGGCACCCAAAAGAGAGAAAGAGTCCAGAAACCCTAATTCTTTAGAGGAAGAGCAAACACAACGATCCTGCAAGATTTCCTTCAGGAGAAGCTCAGCATAGCCACAAATCTAGAAGGAAAGGGGCTAAAAGGAACTGACCGTCGGCATTCAACTAAGGACACTGGAGGTGGTGTCTGAGATACTTTTATTCTTCTGTTCAGAGTGCTGCCTTGGACCTATGGAAGACTCGATTCTTTCGTTGTTTTATTTTGTCTCATTGTCCATTTACACCTCCTCCCGAATTTTTCCACTAAAGGCAGGTTTCCAGACATCCGAGTGGCTAAGAGCAACTAGACAGATGTTGAGCATCACTATAGAGGATTCTTCTATAGTTGCACCCTTAAAAACTCTAATTAGTTTCTTCAAATACGAATTGCTTGTGCCAATTACTACAAATAATGCTGTAATGATCACCTTTGACCATGACCTCCTTACAGACCTCTGTGAAAACTTCTCAGGGATATCATACCAGAATTGGACTCATATTGTGTCCAGATGGTTAATTTGGCTTAAAGCTGCCATGTCATTCATTAGAATGGCCACAACAGTCTACACCTCGTATTTTCTCTAGCTGTGGGTAACAGTCCCTTTCCCCCCACAGACTTGATGACCACTTCTCTAATGTTTGCATACCTGACAAGGGCAAAATGCTATCTCCAATTACTAATCAGTTAAATCACGGCTTTGTATTTCTATTAGAATCTTATGCTTTCTTCTTGTCCGACTTATTACCTCATTTCACCTTGACTGTTCCAGTGTATCCATTTTCTTACTGGTTTACAGGAGTGCTATTTTTTCTCATTCTATCATCTGACTGCTTTGGTCACCTTTTCTTCACTGAATATAACTGATTGTTTTGAATTTCTTGATTCGCTTCACATATCTTATCTTCTACAGTCACAAAGAAATCCCCACCATTATCTTCTAATAAGCGCATGGTTTTATCTTTTTATGTTTACTTGTTTATTGCTTCTGCATCTGGGGTCCCCTTTTAAAAATAGTATTAAGTAAGACTTGGGCTTCCTTTTCTTTATATAGTCAATTAGTATTTCCGATATCATTTATTAACTAGTCTAAACTTTTTTATGAATTTCTAAGGACACTTTCAGCATAAAAAATCCCATACACACAAGGTTTGTCTTTGAGTTCTTGGTTCCATTCCATTGGTTATGTCTTCTTCAACTAGTTACTTAGACATATCTTTCTCAACCTGACTTTGTATCAAGCCTCAATATCTTTATTCTTTCTTAAAAACTGACTTAGCTCTTTCCAGCATTTTATTTTTCCATAGTAATTTGGTTTTAAATTGCATGCATTTTTAAAAAGAGATAGTTTCTATTGGAGAATAAAGGTCCTTATGCCCACAAAGCACTAGGGAACCAGGAATGTTAAATACACAGGACTCTCCTCAAAGGAAGAATTACCTGTTTTCTGTCCAGAAGGTTGGAAGTGGATATTGATAATGACCTGGTGACCCTTTGCTATTTGTGGAGGCAGACCTCACCCACCTTGTGCTATAGAAGTCGAATTTACCCAGAATGTTTATCCCAGATGCTTTCCTTCCTAGACCATTATCTTTAGCTTCCAGTTAGTACCACCCATTCTTAGGTGGGGATGTCACAAGTACTTTATAACCTATTGGCCTCTGCGGGAGAATTGTCTGTATTCTGTCAATCATGTTATAAATAAACACTGATTGGCCAGGCAGGAAATATAGGTGGGAAAACCAGACAGGAAGTAGAAATGATGTAATGAGAACAGGAGAATTCTGGGAAGGAGGAAGCTGATTCCTCCCACTCCTGCCCAGACCACCAAAGCAGCAGGATGTGATCTGCCCCACTGAAAAAAGGTACTGAGCCACATGGCTAACATAGATCAGAAAAATGGGTTAATCAAGATGTGAGAGTTAGCCAGTGAGAGGCTAAAGCTAATGGCCCAATCTGCTTTATAACTTACAGAATCTTTGTGTGATTTTTCTCTGGGACTAAACAGCTGGGGGTAAGGGCAGGACAAAAACCACAACAAACAAGCAGGCCTGGCCCCGTTCATGTTACAGGCCTCTATACTATCTCAATCAGAGACCACACTAGATCCTAGGCCCTTTGTCTATAGAATCCATCTTCATGGCGACATGTACTTTGGAAAGGAGTTTCTAAGTAGTTACACCTTAAGCTTTATTTTGTACCTGGAAGTGGAATGATTATTGCCTGAAATCCTGGAATGGGAATGATTGTTGCTGGAAACTTCTTCCCAAATCATACTGTATTTTAAGTATGCTGGCAATAAACCTCCTGTCATCAGACTCCCTGAGTCTTATCCAGGTTGAAAAAGTCAATCTGAACCAAGTTTGCATTCTCATCTCTTCATGGTTTTCTTCCCTTTGTGGGCACCTGAAGGGTATTCCTCAAGTCTCATTATATTGCTCAGGCAGAGTCCAAGCAAGCCTCCTATTTTAACTTCCCAAGTATATGGAATTATAGACACATGTCACCTCCCTCAGATCCATATTAATTTTAAAGTATAAAGTTACCAAATGATTTTTTTTATTGTTTTTATTGAACCAAATGTTTTTAAAAACATCCACATAGACTTGGCATTTTGATTCAGTATCATAATTAATGGATATAAACAATAATTTCTATCATATAGAAATGATACCATTTCTCTTAAACATACACAGGTCTTTTGTGGTATATGAAAGCACCTAAAGGCAATATGAAAATGATGTTCTAAAAGAAAAGAATATTTCCTCTCTTACTTTGGACTTTCTTTTCTGTATTTTAATGGAACTTTAACTTTTTTCTATAGAGGGGTACTATGGCTAACTCTGGGATACTTTAGAGTAGGGAGTAAGTAAATGTTTCCTTAGGTCTAGGCAACCAATACTTCAGGCTTTGTGGGCTATATAGCTATTTTTTGAACTACCAAGGTATGTTATGGCTGCATAAAAACAACAACAGATAATTTATAAGAGGTGAATCTGTGATATTTTTATTTACAAAAAAGGGTAGTTAGCTTATTTTGGCCTGCTGTGTGATATGCTCTTGTACACAGTAAATATTTATCATGCATATTGGTTTAATAAAATGCTGATTGGCCAGTAGCCAGGCAGGAACTTCCAAAAGCCAGCTGGTTTGCTATGCCTTCTTGACTTTTTGTTAACTCTAGCTTTGGTCTTGCTATTCTAACTGATATCATGTGAAAATATAATACCTTGTAAGCAACTGTTGCAAGTAGAAAGAAATGAATGCTATTGATTTCATGACTTGATTTTGTGTTTGGTAATCTTGTTTCTTGATTCTATTGGTTTTCCCAGTTAGATAGTTATACCTTCTATGTATAACTATAGCCTCATCACTTGTACTTCAATTTTTATAATCTTATTTGCTTTGACTTTTTAAAAGTTTTTTATAGGTATTCACTTCAGTGACTTGAATCCAAAGATATAAGCAGTATATAACCAGAGAGTTAAAAGTAAACACAGATTATACATGCAAAGTTCTGTTCACAAAGGTCATATGTGCAGATACATGAATTAGAAGCTTGTGTCTAGAATTATGGCCAAGCTGTTTGGGAGTTGCAGTGCTATGCTCTATAGTAGCTAGAAGGGATGTATCATTGGTCTTCAAAATTTCTCCAAGGTCTCACAATTTCAATATTCAGAACAGATTTTTGGTATAAAAATCATTCTTATATTTCTTGTTGTGGGAATGATTTTTATACCAATACTTTGTAAATATTTACATTTTCAAAAAGATTTTGAATTATTCAGTGCATTTTCTGCACCAGCTGAGAGAATCTCCAGGAGGATTTTGTCCTCTGCCTTCATAACTGTATTAAGCCTGTGAATATTTTTTCTTTTCATGTGGTGTTCATGTCATTTTAGAAACCAGAGATTGTTAGTATCATAACACATAATAGACATATTTTCCATCTTGTAGAGCATATATCTAAGACATGGATAAATCATTCCTTCAGTATTTGGTAGAAAATACAAATAAAAACATAGGGTTCATGGAAAGGGAAAGGAGTTCTGAATTGTTGTAAAATGTAATGATTCTTGTTCATTTTCATCACCTTCTATTTTTCATTGAAGTAAAATTGACAGATATTGTGTATGTTTCAGGTGATATTTCGATATACCCTGTGAAATGACTCTCCCATAAAAGTAACCTATTCATCACCTCACATAGTCACAATTTTCATGAATGTGAATTTTTAAGAATGCTTAAGCTATCTTCTCTTAGCAAATTTCAAATATGCCAAACAGTATTACAGGCCTTAGTAAGCATGCTATACATGACAATCCCAAACTCATTCACTCTGCTTGACAGAAGCTTTGTCTTACTTGCAATGTTGCAAATGAACCTGGGGACAAGCTAAGTGTCAAAAAGACAAATATTTCATCACCTCAATTGCGATGAATTCTGGGTAATAAATGGTAAGATAGTAGACACAAGGAAATAGAGCCAGAGCAATAGGGAAAAGGTTAACTAAGGTTAAAAGCTTTTTTATGAATGTTTGATTTTAAAGATATGCTCTATGTAACCCAGGCTGGCCTAAAACTCACTACCTTCCTGCCTCAGCCTCCTGTGCTAGGACTATGGGCACCTGCCACCTCCCCCAGCTCCAACTCAATTGCATTTTTCCATTTAAAACTAATTCCAGAAAATATTCTAGTCATCTAGGGTTTGGAGCTTAATTAAATACTCATTATGCTCTTCAGTCAGTATATTGTCTGTAATTTTAAATCTTCTTATAAGTGTAGCTCAATTCATTTCTACATTTCTTCTTTCATGACAAATGCCTTAACAGACATAAAACTCCCTTTAAATGAGGACAGTGCCTCCGTGGGCCACAAAATTTGACAAGCAGCATTTTCATTATAATTTCTTTGAATTTTATTGACTGCTTAGCTTAGTAGCCAAAGAGGGTTTTAGTATTGAAATGCATTTTCATTTCTCACAGGAATTTTTGGAAATTCTTTTAATTTATGTTCTAATCTTGTTATACCATAGTAAAAGAACATAAGTGTTCAATATTGATACTGTGGAATTTATTAAGGCTTCCTTTGTGATCAATCACATGTCAATTTTTAGAAAATGTGACCCCAAAGGAATGTAATGTATTTCATAAATATCTAAGAGTTGAATATTGTTTGTATATTCAGAGGTCCTATGCTTGTTTTTGATTGCTTGCTCAATCATTTTTAGAAAAGGATATGTTAAAGTACCCAGATCAACAATTCTGAGGTAAAATTAAATAAATTCAGAAGTAACAATGGTTTATTGATTAAACTTTTATTAAATACTTCATTCTCCTTCTGTGATGCTGTGAGTAGATGCTCTATGTTATGAAACTGTATCATTAGATTTGTATATATTAATATAATATTTGTATATATTAATAATTTTTATTCCACAGTAGTTTTTGCTTTCATACAAAGATCTTTTTAGCTCTTATAAGAAATCTGACTTTAATTCCACCTTCTCAAATATTAAGATTCCTTCCATAACTGGCATACTGATGTGCTTCTCAAATCCCAATACTCAGAAGGCAGAAGAGAGAGAGCCAGGAGTTCAAGGCCATCCTCAGTTAATAAGGCTAGATTGAGTTACATGAGACCCTGCCTCTGAAAAGCAAAATCAAAAAGGAGTGCTACTCCATATTCTGTTGATTCACATAAACTAAGTGTATCTTTTCTTCCTTTGTTTTCAACTTTTCTGTACTCTTACGTTTTATTTAACCCTAATTCAGTTTAAATTTAATTTTTGTTTATACTTTATTTTAATTTAATTTTCTCTGACTTTTAATTTTAATAGTGAGATTAGAAAATTTACTGTAGTTATTCCTTCTATTGGTTACTTCACTATTTCTGTAATAAAACACTCTGACTAAGACGACTTATAAAAGAAGGTGTTTTGATTAGGCTTATGGTTTTAGATGGTTAGAATTCATGATGGCAATATGAAAGCATGCTGGCAAGCAGAGCTAACAGCTCACATCTTAAAACCTCAAGCAAGAGGTGGAGAGCACACAGGTCGTAGCATCGGCTTTTGAAACCTCAAAGCCTACCACCCAATGACAGACCTCCTCCAGTAAGACTATACCACTCAACCCTTTTCAAACTGTTCTACCAACTGGAAACAATTATCCAAATATATGACCCTATGGTGTCATTCTCATTCAAACTGCCATACTCCTATATTAAAACTTATTTATAAATTAAAAAGGTCAAAGACTTTGAGGGGGAGGGATATGGGAGGCGGTGGAGGGGAGGAGGCAGAAATCTTTAATAAATAAGTAAAAAAAGAGAGTCTCATAGTGAAACACAGTATTTTAAATGCTAAAACACTGATAATAATGAAAATAGTACATGAAAAAGGACAAAAACAGGTTTAAAGAAAAAGAGAAAATGTCATTTCTGCTACCGTAGTTCACATTGCGTATATACTCTCCTTTCTGTTTTCTCTGCCTTGCTTACCAATGACAGATCAAGTTTCTTCTGGAGGAGATATGGATAGAGCAATTATATATCTTTCAAGCAGATCTCTAAATAAGAATAAAGCTGCACATACATTCAGACAGTTTTTGATTCTTGAAAATGTAGAGAACTTTGACTGGCTAGCTTCTGTGTTTCTCTCCATAATTACTGGAGTTATAGTGGGACATGCGTAATATAATAAGAGGAGAATACTGGAAGAAGAAAGATTCAGTTGGGGGTAGGAGTGGAGGAATAGAGGATGGAGTAAGAGTTAAACAAAACTAACGATATATGAAAAATCCCCATGGAACACTACTGTTTTGTAAGTCAGTTAAAAACATATAATTTTAAACCTATAATTTAGTACACACAGACACACTGCATGGATAGATAATGCTCCTTCTAGAAGCCATAAGTTATTAAATGAAAATCCCAGGTATGGAATTCCTCCGTACTAGTTGATATTGAGACCCAGAGCGCCCTACCAAAAATATATCCAAACTATTACTACATGGTAAGACTCTTTTTCTGAAGCTACCACACACTTGGGTTACAGGACATGGAGACATAGCAAGATATGCCCACTGATGCAATAGTGGCAGGACTAAGAGAGTAACCAACTACTTTCTGATTTGATTCCACAGGAGGGAACTCTTGCATGATATTATAAACCTATGTAAGAGCCTGTGATTCGGGAGGTCGTGAGCCCTAGGGGGCAACTGGCTGACTACTTGTTATTGTTGTTTGTTTGCTGCTAAATAGACATGTCAAGCATCCTTCTAAATCAGTGGTTCTCAACTTGTGAGTTGCAATTGGAGAATGGTTCTTTCTCCGGGGTTGCATATCAGATATTTCCATCATGATTCATAACAGTAGCAAAATTGCAGTTATAAAGTAGAAATGAAATAATTTTATACTTCGGGGTCAGCACAACATGAAGAACTGTTAAGAGTTGCAGCATTAGGAAGGTTGAGAACCACTGGTCTAAATGCTTATGCTTATACACATAGATTAGTGCTGTATTTGGCCTTCGTCAAAGGAGCTTCTTTTTTCAGTGTCAGCTAGTGAAGGACTCACAACTGGTCTAAGTTCTAAGAAAAAGTTCTTGGTTAGAGCTTTGTCCTAAGAGAGGATATCCTTCAGAAGGAGCGCAAAGAATGTCTAAAAATGCAAGAAGGAAAGAGTGTGGAAAATATTGGATTCTGGACATGACATGAGAATTGCACTCATTAACTTATTAGGTATCGGGTTATCTGAACAAGACTGGGCTCAGCAATAATCCATCATGCATTCAGAAGGGCTTAGGAGCACCCTCCAGCCCTGGGCTACTCTGGGAAGTTAATGATTGGTAGAGTGCAATGTCATTTTCTTCAGTAGTGTAGCCAGTGATGGGGTGATGATGCTCCAGTAAATAACCTACCACCCATACTCATGCATGCAACCCTAACTAAACTCAGTGGGTCACCAAAAATTCCCAGCAAAATAGTAAGGAAAATTGGGAAGAAGAAGGGTTTCACTAGGAGAGGGATGGAAACTTGACAGGATAATGGGGGTGAAAATGACCATAATTCATTTACTTTTAATATTAAAAATTCATTATATTTTAAAATATATTTAAGTATTAAATTATCAGTATTTTTCTATTGTTGAAAATAGTTGTCATGCAATATATTCTAATTGCTTTTCCCTCCCCCAAATCCCTCCCATGTCTTCCCCACCTCCCTTCCCAACCAAATCCACACCTTTTCTCTTTTTGTCAGAAAAAAAGCAAACAAAGAATAGTAATAAAATAAGATAAAACAAAATCAAACAAACGAAGAAAAATAGTCAAAGGAAAAGCACAAGAAACACATATAGAAGCAGAGGCACACTCGTGCACACACAGAAATCCCACAAAAACACAAAACAAATATATATATAACCTTAAGGAGGGGAAAAGCCCTGACAAAATATTAGGAGAAAAAGAACCTCCAAAGATGCCATTGACTGTTTCATGTTGTTCATCAACTGACTAATAGACTTGGGCACTACCATAAAGAATGGTCTGTATACCTAGTGACACTATTTTTTTCCCTTGCAAGAGATTATCTGCCGGAGATATACTCTGGGTTAGTGGTGGGATCTTGTGTCCACTTCACCACTCAGAACTGGGACTCCATCAGGCCCAGACCCATAGAATCCTGTGAATGCTGCCATAGTCTCTGTGAGTTCATTTGTGTAACAGCTCTGGTTTGTTTAGAAGGTCTTGTTTTCTTGGTGCTCTCCATCCCTTCTGTCTCTTATACTTTTTCCATCTCCTCTTCCACAGGGTTCCTTGAGCCTAGGTAGAATAATTTGATGAAACTATCCCATTTATGACTGAGTGTTCCAAGGTTTCTCACTCTGCACATTGTCCAGCTGTGAATAACTGTATTTGTTTCCATTTACTGCAGAAGAAAATGTTCCTGATGATAGCTGAGCCAGACACTAATCTATGAGCATAGAAGAATGTCCTTAAGAGTCATTTTATTGCTATATTCTGTTAGTAGAACAGTAAGTACTATTTGGTTTTACTCTAGGCCTCTGCCCTATCTAATCTCAGGTTCTTGACCATCCAAGCAGTGTTGGGAATGGGTTCCATCTCATGAAGTGGGCCTTAAATCCAATAAGATATTGGTTGGTTAACTCCTAAAAGCTTTGTACCACTGTTACACTAGCTCATTTTCCATGTAGGTAAGTAACCATTATAGATTAAAGGGTTTGTGACTGAGTTCCTCCTTATATGTCTCCCTTTGTTTAATTCTATTTTATTGGTTTAATCTTTGAGTTTGATTATTTCTGGTCATCTACTTGTTTGGGGCTTGATTATTTCTGGTCATCTACTTTTTCGTTTTGGAACTTTCAGGTATGTAATTATGTTACTTTTCTCTCCAAAGCTGGGGCTGAGGGGTTGGCAGCAGTTTTTAAAACTAGGTATGAGATTTGTAAGGGCTACTGAGAACATCATTCTCCCAGCTTCCCCTCTAAGTTTCCAAGCTTGTAGACTATTTAAGAAACTCTCCAATTCAGTATGACTTCTTTAGCTATTTAAAGAAAGGACTTAGAAAGATTAAAAGAGGCGTTGTCTTGTGGAATGGTAACAAATGATTCTGCTGTTTCCCAACCACTGGGTTCATTTAGCATTCTTTAGTATCATCAAGAGCAACATAAACAACTATATCCTGGATTTGATCCATTCTTCATATACATTCCTAGAAAGAGAAGCTGGTATACAAAGAATATGACATACTGTTTAAAATAACCTGATCCTTGAATAATAAAATGGCAACAAAAGAAATGCAGCAAATTAAACAAGTATACACTAAATAGTTGTAAGAACTGATCGCATATTGAATGCCATCAAAGACATGAGGGAAGTTATTTAATGTATGAAGCAGGAAAAGGAGATTGAAAATGAGCCAAGACAAAAATGTCATCATAGCAATAAAATCTTCTGGACATAGACAAAGAGCAAATTACTGGGATAAAAGTTGGAATGAAAGTTTTTTGTGATTAATAAAAGAAGAAAGATAAAGAAAAGAAAATGTAAAATAAAGCCAAGTAGGTTGAATTTTTGTCCTAATTTTTTTAATTTTTGTATATAAAAAAGGCTTATTTAACGCACAGTTTTGGAGGCTAAAAGGACAAGATTGGGTGTTCCTGTCTATTCAGTCCCTATCTGGTGGGGACCATCTTGGCTATATACAGCATAGTAGATGGCACTGTGATTTGATAGAGAGAGATCACATTGTAGACAGGAGGCTACAAGCTATATAGAGTAGGTCCAGGCCAGCTCTTTTTTTATTTATTAGATATTTAAAAAAATACCAATCCAAGCTCCCACTCCCTCCCCTTCTCCCATTCCCTCCACACACCCTCCCACCCCACCCCCATCTAATCCTTAGAGAGAGTAAGGCACATTGATTCATAGAAGGACCAAGGCCCTCCCTATTATATCTATGCTCAGCAAGGTATCCATCTACAGAAATGAGTTCCCAAAAAGCCAGTACAAGCAGAAGGGATAAATCCTGGTGCCACTGCCAGTGGCCCCTCAGTCTGCCCCAGCCGTGCAACTGTCAACCACATTCAAAGGCACTAGTTTGGTCTTATGCTTGTTTCTTTCCAGTCTGGCTGGAGATGGTGAGCTCCAATTAGCTCAGGTAAACTGTTTCAGTGGGTGAATCCATCATAGTCTTGACCTCTTTGCTCATAATTTCATTTCTTCCACTCTTCAACTGGACTTTGGGAGTTCACCCCAGCGCTCCAATGTGGGTCTCTGCCTTTGTTTCCATCTTTGTAATACCTGAGACCAGGAAACAACCTAGATGCCCCTCAGCTGGATGAAGGTTCTATGGTGATATTTAAGATAATCATCAGTATGATTACAGGGCAAGTCAAGATCAGGCCCCCTCTCCTCTATTGCTTAGGGTCTTAGGTGGGGTCATCCTTGTGGATTCCTGGGAATTTCTCTAGAGCCAAGTTTCTGCCAATCCTATAATGGCTCCCTATATCAAAATATCTCTTTCCTTGCTCTCAACTTTGTCCTTCCTCCATCTCAACTATCCCATTCCCTCAAGTTCTCCTCAACCCTTCCCTTCTCCCCTCCTCTTTCTCTTCTACCCTCCCTTCTCCCCCCACCCCCATGTTCCCAATTTTGTCAGGTGATCTTGTCTGTTTCCAATTTCCAGGTGCGTCTATATATGTTTTTCTTTGGGTTCACCTTATTACTTAACTTCTCTAGGATCATAAACTATAAGCTCAATGTCCCTTGTTTATATACCATATTCACCCTTTTTGTGTCTGGATTACCTCACTCAGGATGGTGTTTTCTAATTCCAACCATTTGCATGCAAAATTCAAATGTCATTTTTACCACTGAATAGTACTCTAATGTGTAAATGTGTCATATTTTGTTTATCCATTCTTCAGTTGAGGGCATCTAGGTTGTTTCCTGGTCTCAGGTATTACAAATAACGCTGCTACGAACATAGTTGAGAAAAGCTTTTGTAGTATGATCAAGCATCTTTTGGGTATATACCCAAGAGTGTTGGATCCTGAGGTAGATTGATTCCCAATTTTCTGAGAAACCGCTGTACTGATTTCCAAAGTGGTTGTAAAAGTTTGCATTCCCACCATTAATGGAGGAGTGTTTCCCTTACTCCACATCCACTCCAGCATAAGCTATCATTAGGGCTTTTGATCCTTGCCATTCTGACAGGTTTAAGATGGTATCTCAGAGTTGTTTTGATTTGCATTTCCCTGATAGCTAAGAATGTTGAACATTTCCTTAAGTATCTTTTGACCATTTGAGATTTTTCTGTTGAGAATTCTGTTTAGTTTCGTATCCCATTTTTAATTGTGTTTTTTACAATTTTAATGTCTAATTTCTTGTGTTCTTTATGTATTTTGGAGATTAGTCCTTTGTCTGATGTGGGGTTGGTGAAGATCTGTTCCCATTCAGTAGGCTGCCTTTTTGTCTTATTAACTGTGTCCTTTGCTTTACAGAAGCTTCTCAGTTTCAGGAGGTCCCATTTATTTAGTGTTGTTCTCAATGTCTATGCTACTGGGGTTATATTTAGGAATTGGTCTCTTTTCCCATGCACTGAAGATTACTCCCCACTTTCACTTCTCTCAGGTTCAGTGTTGTCAGATTTATGTTGAGGTCTTTAATCCATTTGGACTTGCATTTTGTGCATGGTGATAGATATGGATCTATTTTCATTCTTCTACAGGTTGACATACAGTTATGTCAGCACTATTTGTTGAAGATGCTTTTTTTTCCATTGTATAATTTCAGCTTCTTTGTCAAAAGTCAGGTATTCATAGGTGTGTGGATTAATACTAAGGTTTTCTATTAGATTCCATTGGTCAATCTTTCTGTTTTTATGCCAGTACCAAGCTATTTTCATTACTGCAGCGCTGTAAGGGATCTTAATGTCAGGGATGGTGATGCCTCTGGAAGTTCCTTTACTGTACAGGATTGTTTGGGATATCCTAGGTTTTTTTCAATATGAAGTTAATTTTTATTTTTTAAGGTCTGTGAAGAATTGTGTTGGGATTTTGATGGGAATTGCAATGAATCTGTAGATTGCTTTGGTAGAATTGCAATTTTTACTATGTTGATCCTTCCTATCCAAGAGCATGGGAGATCTTTCCATCTTCTGGTATCTTGTTCAATTTCTTTCTTCAAAGACTTAAAGTTCTTATCAAACAGGTCTTTCAGTTCTTTGGTTAGTGTTACACCAAGATAATTTATGTTATTTGTGGCTATCGTGAAAGGTGATGTTTCTCTGATTTCCCTCTCAGTTTCATTATCATTTGTGTATAAGAGGGCTACTGATATTGAGTTGATCTTGTATTCTGCCACATCACTGTAGGTATTTATCAGATATAGGAGTTCTATGATAGAGTTTTGTGATCACTTATATACACTATAATATCATCTGCAAATAACAAAAGTTTGACTACTTCCTTTCCGATTTGAATCCCCTTGATCTCCTTATGTTGTCTTATTGCTATGCTAAAATTTCAAGAACTATGTTGAAGAGATATGGAGAGAGTGGACAGCCTTGTCTTGTTCCTGATTTTAGTGAAATTGCTTCGAGTTTCTCTCCATTTAATTTGACGTTCGTTGTCGGCTTGCTGTATATTGCTTTTATTATATTTAGGTAAATCCTTGTATCCCTTCTTTCTTCAAGACCTTTATATAATGAAGAGGTGTTTGATTTTTTCAAATGCTTTTTCAGCATCTAATGAAATGATCATATTTTTTTCTTTCAGTTTATTTATATGATGGATAACATTGATAGATTATTGTATGTTGAACCATCCCTGCATCTCTGGGATGAAGTTGACTTGATCATGGTGGATGATTCTTTTTGATGTGTTCTTGGATTTGGTTTGCCACTATTTTATTGAGGATTTTTGCATTCGTGTTCATGAGTGTGATTAGTCTGTAATTCTCTTTTTCGTGGTTGAATCTTTGTGCAGTTTTGGTATCAGGGTAACTGTAGCCTCATAAAAAGAGTTTGGCAATGTCTCTTCTGTTTGTATTCTGTGGAACACTTTAAGGAGTATAGGTATTAGCTCTTCTTGGAAGCTCCGGTAGAATTCTGCACTAAAACCATCTGGACCTGGGCTTCTTTTGGTTGGGAGGTTTTTGATGACAACTTCTATTTCCTTGCAGTTTATAGGTCTATTTAAACTGCTCACCTGGTCTTGATTTAATTTTGGTATATGGTATTTATCTTAAAAACTGTCCATTTCTTTTACATTTTCCAATTTTGAGGAGTCCAAGCTTTTGTAGTATGACCTAGCAATTCTCTGAATTTCCTCAGTGTTTGTTGTTATGTAGCCCTTTTTATTTCTGATATTGTTAATTTGGATGTTCTCTCTCTGCCTTTTGATTAGTTAGGATAAGGGTTTGTCTATCTTTTTTTCAAAGAACCACCTCTTTCTTTCATTGATTCTTTGTATTGTTTTCCTTGTTTCTATTTTGTTGATTTCAGCCCTCAATTTGATTATTTCCTCTCTTCTACTCCTCCTGGGTGAGTCTGCTTCTTTTTGGTCTAGAGCTTTCAGGTGTGCTGTTAAGTCACTAATGTGAGCTTTCTGTTTTCTTTATGTAGGCACTTAGTGCTATGAACTTTCCTCTCAGGACTGCTTTCATAGTGTCCCATATGTTTGAGTAGGTTGTTTCTTTATTTTCATTGAATTCAAGGAAGACTTTAATTTCTTTCTTTATTTCTTCCTTGGACCAGGGGTGGTTCAGTAGTTCACTGTTCAATTTCCTTAAGTTTGTAAGCTTTCTGAGAGTAGTATTGTTGCTAAATTCTAACTTTAGTCCCTAGTGATCCAATAAACACAGGGTGTTACTCCATTTTTTTTTTTTGTATCTGTGGAGGTTTCCTTTGTTACTGAGTATGTGATCAATTTTAAAGAAAGCTCCAAGAGGTGCTGAGAAGAAGGTATATTCTTTTGTGTTTGGGTGGAATATTCTATAGATGCTTGTTAAGTCCATTTTATTCATGACAACTGTTAGCTCTCTTATTTTCTCTGTTAAGTTTCTCTCTAATTGACCTGTCCATTGGCGAGAGTGGAGTGTTGAAGTTTCCTACTATTAGAGTGTGGGGTTTTATATGTGATTTAAATTTTAGTAATGTTTCTTTTACATATATGGGTGCTCTTGTATATGGGCATAGATGCTCAGGATTGAGACTGCATCTTGATGGATTGTTTTTGTTATGAGTATATAGTGTCCTTCTCAATATCTTTTGACTGATTTTAGTTTGAAATCAATTTTGTTAGATATTAGGGTAGCTACACCTGCTGGTTTCTTAGGTCCATTTGATTGGAAAACCTTTTCGCTACCCTTTACTCTGAGATAATGTCTGTCTTTGAGGTTCAGGTGTGTTTCTTGTATACAGAAAAAGACTGGATTCTGTTTTTGTATCCATTCTCTTAGCCTGTGTCTTTGTAAAGGTGAATTGAGTTCATTTTAATATTAAGCGATATTAATGACCAGTGGATGCTAATTCCAGTTATTTTTGATAGTAGTGTTTGTGTATTTCTCTTCTTTGGGTTATGCTGGTGGGAGTTATCAGATGCCTGCGTTTTGTGGGTACAGTTAGCTTCCTTGGGTTGGGGTTTTCCTTCTAGTACTTTCTATAAGGCTGAGTTTGTGGAGACTATTGTTTAAATCTGTTTTTGTCATGGAATATCTTGTTTTCTCCATCGATGGTGAATGAAAGCTTTGCTGGGTATAGTTGTCTGAGCTTGCATCATGGTCTCTTAGCTTTTGAAGAACCTCTATCCAGGACCTTCTGGCTTTCATGGTTTCCATTGAGAAGTCAGGTGTAATTCTGATAGGGTTACATTTATATGTTACTTGACCTTTTTCCTTTGCAGTTCTTAATATTCTTTCTTTATTCTGTATGATTTGTATTTTGATTATTATATGGAGAGGAGATTTTTTTTTGAGCCAGTCTATTTGGTGTTTTGTAAGCTTTTTGTACCTTCATAGGGATATCCTTCTTTAGGTTGGGAAAGTTTTTTTCTAAGATTTTGTTGAATATATGTATATATATATATATATATATATATATATATATATCTGTGCCTTTGTGCAGGAGTTCTTCTTCCTCTTCTACCCCTATTATTCTTAGGTTTGCTCTTTTCATAGTGTCCCAGATTTCCTGGATGGTATGTGTTAAGAATATGTTGGATTTAATGTTTTCTTTGACCGATGAATCTGTTTCCTCTATTGTATCTTCAACACCTGAGATTTTTTTCTTCTTTCTCTTTTATTCTGTTGGTTATACTTGTCTCTGAAGTTTCTATTCATTTTCCCAGATTTTCCATATCCAGAGCCCCCTTGATTTGTGTTTTCTTTGTTACCTCTATTTCAGTCTTCAAGTCTTGAACTGTTTCCTCACCTGTTTTTGTTTTTTTGTTTTTTGTTGTTTTGTTTTGTTGGGTTTCTTTGAGGTATTTATTAATTTCTTCCAATTTTTTTTGTCTTCACCATTTCTTTAAGGAAGTTTTTTTTATTTCCTCTTTAAAGTTCTCCATCATTTTCATGAAGTTACGTTTATAAAGTCATTTTCTTCTACTTCTTCTGGGTTAAGATGATCAAGTCTTCCTGTTGTGTGACTGCTGGATTCTGGTGTTACTATGTTGCTTTTTAGGTTGTTGGAGGAATTCTTGCATTGGTGCCTACTCCTCTCTTCCTTCAAATAAGGCTGGCAGTGTCTTTGCGTCTTGGTCCAATCCTTACTGTGGCTGTCTGAGTGTTTGGGAATTTTTCTTGGTCTGCTCTTTACTGTCAATGTCTGTCTCAGAAAGCCACTGAGGTCTCTATAAACCCGCTCTCTTGGTCTTCTCTCCTGGTTTGCTCTCTTGGTTCTCTCTCTCTTAATCCCCTCACTGTTGTAGCACTCCTTATGGCAAGGTCTCAGTTTTTAGGTGGGGTGTGGCTAGTAGCTTGGGGGGTCCAGTGGATGGGTTTAGTTCTTGGGGGAGCCTAGCTGCAGGCAACTCCCTGTTGGCTGGCTAGAAAAGCCAAGGAAGTTGGGGGAGGGGCCCGGGGTTTTGTACCACTGTGGAGGTCCTAGAGAGTGGGGCATCTGGCCAGGTGGCTCCTCACTGACCTCTTGGTCCTCTCTGTATTGTAGTAGGCTGTGTATATTTCAGAGTTCCAGTGAGGTTACAGGAGGGTAGGTGTGTTTGGGCAGTAGTATGAAAATTTTAAGTGCGAAAGTCCTCACAAAGAAAAAAAAAAGTATCTCCAGGGTTTTGTAAATAAAGTTTTCTTGAAATGCAATCATAACCATTGCTGTCCTACAATGGCTAATTGAATTCTTGAGACAGGCCCACAAAGGATAAGTTATTTGTTATTTGTTATCTCACCCTGGCTCCTCTTTTAATATAACTCCACACACAGATGGCATGAGAGAGAAGAATATTAGCATTATGAGGCAAGAAGAGAAGTAAGGAGAATTTCATGGAATTTGCTGGGTCATACAATTCTAAAAGCCCTAAGTCCACTAAAGTCATCTGCCCTGAATAACAACAAATGCCAATCTCATCTAAAAGCAGTGTGGAAGCCCCATCCAAATTTTCAATAGTTGTTTCTGAAACATTTATGTTGCATTTGGTGGCATAACCAGGTATCTGGGTTCTAAAGTTATCTCAGTGCTAAAGCATCTACTTGCTTGAGCCCACTCTTAGGATAGTGCAGGTAGTATGATGCTATGCAACAAAACAGTATTATGGTTTGGATGCAGTTTGTTTCCTATGTTGGGACCTTAGTCCTCAATGTAGTTTGGTTATATGATAGATAAGGAAGGCTTTAAGAGTTGGGTCTAAAAGAAAGTCCTATTCATCTCAGAGTACCCAGACTTCAGAAGCGACTAGAGCAGTGCTCATAGGATTCCAACTAAGTTAGTTCTTCAGAGTGCAAGTGGTTGCAAACTCCTGAGCCTCCATCCTGAATCGAACATAGAAATATCCGTTCTAATATATGATCCCTCCTTCTCACACAGGAACCCATGTTTGGAATGTCACCTTCACCAGGGCTGGCTGATGCCAGCCACAGGTCTTCAAACTGTACAAGTGTAAACTGAGAACATCTCTTTTCTTTATAAAGTACTCTATTTCTAGTATGTTATTATAGTGATGAGAACTAGACAGACTAAGATATTAGGTGAGTTTTAAAGGGGCTAGGAACTGAGGAGAAAGAAGAGATCGGTTATAGAAATAAGAATGATAGGAAGCCAGAGCAGAGAGGAATCATGAGAAGCTAGGATGGCTTGGGGGAGGGAGTTGAAGGCAGGCTTGGTAGCCATAAACGTTCTGTACTGTCCCAAATAATCCTAGGTGCAAGGTACTCCACTGGGCATTCTGCTTTAAGTGTCTTAATGTGATCAATCAATATTAGGGATCTTTGTACCAGTGCTCTACCAGAAGAGGTACCAAATGTTAAACAAAGCCTGCCATTGGTGCCACAATGAAATGTGCCTTGGTAGGAGTTTTCACCTACTTACTATGAAACCTACATAGCCAGAAGTTCTTTACTAAATGCTCAACATTCGGATTTCATCCATTTAGTCTTCTAAGCCGTTTAAATTGGTGGATTTGTTACATTGCTGCTTTATTTACACAATGTGTTATAAATATTCCTTAGAACAGATAACTGCCCCTATTCATTAACATTTGGGACCACAGAGGTGACAAGAGGATATCTTGAAAGACAGTTTTGGAAATCATCGTTCCTTAAATATATGGTTCTGGATAATAGCAAAGCCAAAGCTATGCATTAAGGCACGCATTTAGGAAGCTTTCAGTGGTTTAGGAAAATGATGTTCAAAATTTAATTAAAGTCTGTCATTCTTCTCCTAAGAAGAAAAAGTCGGGATGAGTGTATAAGGGCTTCTAAATCAGCCAGTTTCCCATTTCTGAATGCATGAGCAGACCTTCCATTATCGCTGGGAACTTAGCCTAGCCACTGTCAAGAACTGGGTATAGAAGAATTTTAAGGCAAATGGAATACAGTGTCATTGAGTAGCACAAAGTTGTTAACTCTCACTGTACTCAGATGGGTCTTCTTGCCTCTCTAATGCCTTCTAACATTTTCCAGACTCCTAGATGATTGTTCAGGATTTTGGTGCTCTAAAAATTTCCCCAAGTTAAACTTAAAGTATATTTTTGCTGACACTGATTCTGTGGTCAAGGTAGAGGGGTGTGTGTGTGTGTGTGTTTCAAGAAAAGAAATATTAAATTTTGACTGAGGCTCCGTGCCTGGAAGTGATCACTCCAGAATCCCTCTGTTCTTCCTTCTGCTGTGCATATAGGATGAAAAAAAAAAAAAGCAAGAAGAGTTAGCTCTGAGTTTCCAGGTGAGAAAAACATGGTTCTGTAGATGTGCAATAGCATCTCAAACTGGAATTAAAAAAATGGAATCCATATTTGTTTATGGCTTTCTTCAACATAAATATTTAGTAACCTAGGATCTGGAAAGGTTCATTCACACATCACTTTGGAAAAATTCAGTCATTTTATTTTCAGAGCAAAAGCAAAGAGAGAGAGAAAAAAAAAGAAAAGGAAAAGGAAAGGAAAAAGAAAAGGAAGAAACAGGAATTTTTTTAATGCTACCTCTAGGTCTCGGGGTTTTACAAGCATAACTTCTTGGGTATTATTTATGGTATAAATTTTTTCCACCAAGGTCTGTTTTAACTTTAAGGAGGAGGATGAGTGCTTGCTTTCAGTTTAATGTAAATTTTCTTTCCAATTATAGAGACTTTGTCCCATGGCTGAGCTGACATGCTGACTCATTTCACCAAGTGTCTTCTTAAACCACAGTATTTTCTCAATATTACTCCTCAAATGAGTTGTCACCTCTCTGTCTCTGTCTCTCTCTGTGTGTCTCTCTCTTCCTTCTCTCTCCGTCTCTCTCACCTCCTCTCTTATTCTTTCTTGTTCTCCCTCTCTTACTCTCTTTCCCCCATCCCCCAAGCCCTAGAGATCCAGAAAGAATTCGTCCATGACACAATAAGTTAACGAGATAGTCAAGCAAAGTTCAGAGCAAGCTTTCCCGCCCCACACTGGCAGTCAGCCACTCCGTTCTGCCAACACTCAAAGTTGCCTTCTCAGAAAATCTATTCCAAAGCTGGCACTTTACCTCAGGAGAATTTAGTCAAAGCATTTGGCACGTCAGATTGTCTAAAACACAAGGTTAAGAGCCTTAAAATAGCCACTCTATTCCAATACTGTCTTTAAATTAAGAAACATAATTATTAAAGGATTCTGCTACAGTTGGACATGAAAACCATACCCTTCTATGCAGTGACTATACAAGAAAGCTTTTGCTCCTGATAAATGAACATAAATTTCACAAGAATGCATTTTCCCTATGCTGAGAGGAAAACCAAGAAAAACAAAATACAGTCAAAAGCTTGAGATTTAATTAGAGGAAGAAAGCATAAACACATAAAAGCAAAACCATTTACTAAATTAGAATACAAGGTTTAGATTGCAGTAGCATTAGTAAGTCCAGGTGCACAATGTGAAAATGTTACCTGTGTTCCAAAAGAGGGTTGAAGCCTGGCATAGGCACGGAAGGTTTCATACATCACAAATATACAAGTTAACAGACCTGCAGCATCGGAACACACCCAGAGCAAGGAAAAGAACAGAAGAAGAAGCCTCCCAAAAGCTTGTCCCTTTGCCCTTCCTGTTACTAGCATCTTCTAAGGGTAGTCCATCTCCTGCCTCATGTCACCACAGATTCATCTGGCCTATTTTTGTACTCTGTCAGTAGAGCCATGAAGAAAGTGCTTTTTTTTTTTTGTCTCTGGATTCTTTAGTTTGAAAGAATTAGTTAGATCATCATGTATAGTTCTTAGTCATCCCCATTGCTATGTAATAAGACACTGTGTAAATGCTGTAAGATGCACTCCTCCACTTCAGGACTGATGGACATCTGGATAAGATAAGCGGTGGTGTCATGGACACTCCACTTTATGATGTGTGATTGTGTGCACATTTCTCTTGGGAACATCCATATGAGCAGAATTACTAGGTCACAAGACAGCATACACTCAGCATTAGCAGAGATTGCCAAAGGGGTGTTGTGCCCTTATCCCTGACACCAGCAGCATGTGAGTGTTCTTGCCAGCTCGTGTCTTCCCCAGAATTCAACTATTTTCTCAAGGACAACCTTCTGATAATGTATTCATAACGGAGAACATGGCTTCAAGCAGAGGCTAACAGGGATTCAGTGCACAACATCCAAGTGGCTGCAAAATATTTTCTTCCACAGACACACCCTTAGGATTGTGGGACCTTCCCATTTGTACCCCAGAAGCATAATCCTCACTTTATTCCCAGTACCTTACTTTTTCACTAGACCATAAGGCTAGCCAAAGGACATAGGAATCTTCATGCTGATAAAGGAAGTTATTTTATGTCTCCTGAAGCAAATACTTAAAACAACATACAAGAAAAAACCTTCACCATTAAAAGGATCTGGTAGCAGAGACATGAATTTTCCCTAAAACCAACTCTATCAAGGAGGGATACAGGATAATCTATCTTTCTTTCTACCTATCTATTTATCTATCTATCTACCTATCTATCTATCATCTCTCTAAAACATAGATTCTTACAACGAGCCAATCTCTATTCTAAACCCTATACAAATATTAATTATATGATTCTTTTATCAATGTATGTGATGAGAAATATTACCCTAATGTTTTAGGTAAGGAAACTGAGACCTACAGAAGTTGACTGACATCATAGATCTAGTGAACAGAAGGGCAGGGACTTCAGTTCAGGAGGTTGACTACATAATTCATGTTCATGATCTCACATGATGCTAAGCTTATATTTGAAATCTAAGGGCTTTAATAACTATGTATGTCAACCACTTTCTATTTTGCTCTCACTGCTAGAAATCTGTTTCTTTATATGTTCAAATCTAAAACAGCTTCTTAGTTACACAAAGAGAGCACATCCAAATGGGATCCAAGTTAAAAAATAGGAAACCTTTAGACCATAGTTTAAGAAAATATCTACTAATGATATTTTACTTCAAATTTTTAACTCTGCAGAGGAGACAGATTGTAGGAGCCAGAGAGGTCAAGGGCAGCAGGAGAACACAGCCCACAGAATTAATTAAGCAGGGTTCAAAGGGGCTCACAAAGTCTGGAGCAACAATCAAGGAGCCTGCATGGATCTGACCTAGGCACTTTGCATATATGCTTTGGTGAGGTATCTTGGTGTGCTTGTGAGACTCCTCACAGTGGGAGTCTCTAATTTTCTTGCCTTTAGGTAAGACCCTTTTTCTCCTACTGGGTTGCCTCATCCAGCCTTGATATTAGACTGTGTTCTGAGTCTTATTACATACTATTACACTGTGTGTGGCTGATGTCACCGGAAGAGCCTGATCTTTTCTGAAGGGAAGCAGGGGAGTAGTAAATTTGGGGGAGAAGAGAGATAGGGGCTAGGAGGAGGAAAAGGAGGAGAGGCTGCAGTCAGGAGTATGAGAGAAGAATAAAAAGAAAAAAAACAGAATAGTTTTTTTATTGACTTTTACTGAGCTCTACATTTTTCTCTGCTCCCCTCCATTCCTACCTCCTCCCCTTCAACCCTCTCCCAAGGTCCCCATGCTCCCAATTTACTCAGGAGATCTTATCTTTTTCTACTTCCCATGTAGATTAGATCCATGTATGTCTCTCTTAGGGTCCTCATTGTTGTCTAGGTTCTCTGGGATTGTGGTTTGTGGGCTGGTTTTCTTTGCTTTGTGTTTAAAAATCACCTATGAGTGAGTACATGTGATAATTGTCTTTCTGTATCTGGGTTACCTCACTCAAAATGATGTTTTCTAGCTCCATCCATTTGCCTGCAAAATTTAAGCTGTCGTTATTTTTTTCTGTTTTGTAGTACTCCATTGTATAAATGAACCACATTTTCCTTATCTATTCTTCGCTTAAAGGGAATTAGGTTGAAAAAAAAAACAGAATTTTACACAGCAGATAAAAGTGCTTGTTGTGCAAGGCTAGTGACCTGAGTTTGATCCCCAGGACCCACAGTAGAAGGAGATAACTGACTCCCAAAACATTGTCCTCTGGCCTCCATATGTGTGCCATGGACCACACATGTGTGCATGAACACACATACACACTCAAGTACACACAGAGAGAAATAGTAATGATAAGCCTTTTGAAACTATTTGCATACAAACATAATAGAACAAGTTATATTATGGTGTTAAATACTGCTTTCTTTTTCCAAACTCAGATCTAGAAATAATTGGTGTTAGACAGGTTTATATAACTGTGCATCAGTGTCTCTCTTGTTACTATAGGTTTTTTTTTTGACAACACCATCTTCATTTATTCTGGGATAAATGACATCACCTTTTTCTTTTATGTATGATGAGACCAGTGGGAAGCTTATCACAAATTTAAAGCACTTCTTTATACAACATTTTTAGATTTTATTCAACCTATGGGTTTTATAATCACCACTTTTTCAATGTAACATCTTAATATATTGCTCTCTCTAGCAATGGCTGAAAGATTTGTTTACTATAATAGCAAATGATTGCTATGGAATCATGACCCCAGTGATCATTACTAAATTTCTGTTATATTTCTTTGCTTTCATTTTCTTTAATTTGTCAAGAAGCTTGCATAAATATGCCAAATTAATATTGATTCAGTCTCTTTAAAATGTTCCTCCCAAATAGAAGTTCATTATTCAAGCTAAAGTAGTTAATACTTTATAAAGACTCAAATGGAGGGCAGCAATTCTTCCTGGCATACAGGATAATAGTATAGAAAGGAAAAGAATTTCCTTTCCCTCTATATAGCCATACATGATTCTTTCTTGGTCTGCCCTCAATTTGCTGTCCCTAGCTACATAAAAAAATGTGGGTTGTTAGTGAAGCAAAAAAAAATTTTTTTTTGGTTTTTCAAGACAGGGTTTATTTGTGTAGCTTTGGAGCCGGTCCTGGAACTTGCTCTGTCAACCAGGCTGGCCTCGAACTCACCGAGATCTGACTGCTTCTGCCTCATGAGTGCTGGGATTAAAGGTGTGTGCTACCACCACCCAACTCCAAACTTTTCATTTATCTTTCTCTTTCACTTGTCTACAGATTTCCATGCCACACTTAACCCAATCCCTCTCCCCATCTCTGCCACTGCCTAAGTTGACCAGAGGTAGTTCTCAGTTTTAAATTAATTGGCCAAAAGCCAAGGAAATAACAAGTATAATAACAAGGACTGATACTCCAAACTTTGTGTTAGGCAACAGACCATGCCCTTTCATCTTTACAATGGCTATATTCTAGGTAGGTTATTACCTTCATTTTACAGATAAACAGAAGAAAGCTCAAAGAACTTGGAAGTGTGCCCAAGACCATGGAGCTATGAAGCTGAGTGTATTAACCAGTCTGCCAGACTCCAAGGCCCATATTGTACCCTATCATCTTTCTGACCTGTGTTTAGACTGGAGAACTCTAACAGAAACATTGGGTTTACTATAGAAACATTAATTGAAAAATACATTGCAAATTCAAATGCAGGTAATGGGGGATATTTTCTTCCACACACAACAAAAATGTCCTTAGTGCCTTAGTAATTCTGTAGTCAGTGAGATATAACTAGATTTCCAAGACTGGATACCTTGAGCAGATCACAAACGAACTGGTATTTCATGAGCAGTATGTCCTATTCTGAGCTAAATATAGGTTTGGAAAATGCACATCCCAAGTGGAAGCTGTATGTGCACAGCAGCTGAGCAGCGTATGGAATTTCTGGGGGCTTCTGTTCAAACTGCCGGGCTTTCTATGGAAGGGGCGTTGGAAGAACTCACAAATTACATAAAGGAGGAGAATGAGAGCAACGCTGGTCCTCTACATTTACTGAGGTAAATTTCCAGCTGGAGAAAAGAAAGGCTACGAGATGTTCAGTGCTTTAATAAATATCCCAGGCTTTGGAGATAGAAGAGACAAGTTAAAACCCAGCTCTGTCACTATACCTATGACACTGAGCAGGATGTTTCTTCAAAACTGCAAGAGAGTAATAATGAAAAATAGCAACAGTCATAAATTCTCATTCATAGGCTTCTTGTTAGAAATACCCTATACTATGCCAGAAGACTTGCAGTATATTCTAACTTGTAGGAATCACTTCATAAACAATCTTCGCTATGACTCTTTGATTACTGTAATGGTTTTGTTCTATATTGTATGTCCCTTCAGCCCAAGATTAAGTCACTGGAGTGGTTCTTCCTCTTAGTAGTTAAAGGAGCTGATATCTCCCAAAAGATGACAAGGTAAATCCCAAAGCACAGCACCCTCTCTCTTTTCCTATGCGCTCTGCTTTTGCATTTGTTTTGCTGCACAGTAACACTGTGCTCAGCGCACTCAAGGTCAAAATTCAGACGAGCATCCTAAATAACATTTTCAAGATAAAATGGTAAACTGATAAAATAATGCTAGTGGTGTTTCAAGTCAAGTCATGGGAAATAGAAGCAAATTTGTTTTTCCTTCCATCTTACATGCACACAAATGCCTTACACCTGCCTCACAGCAGGTCTGCGGCTGGTACACTGACCGGCATGAGAAAGTCTCCACAACAGTCAATCATCCTGAAAGAACTTGGCTTGACCTGGTCACTTTAAAATGTATGAAGGAAGTTTTTAAAGAAACAAAAATATGAGACCCCATCCAGTTCAAAAAGCTATCATATGATTTTTACTACCCAGACTGAGGTTTAAACAAATCCCAGACTTCATATTTTTGTGTCCACAAGTATTTAATCACATGACTGCAAACTGTGATTTTTTTAATTATAAAAGACACTTATTCAGTAACAATTATAAATTTTTAGAATTGTAACGTGGAGTGAAAAAGCAAGTTCCTCAGTGTTTTCAAAATTCCAGGCATGTTACTCTTTGAGATTCAAGGACAATAAGCCAGTAGTCCCAGGAATGCTAAGAAATTTCCAAATTATGATTATTCTAAACAAACTTCTAACAACGGAAACTATTAGCAGAGCACACATGCAGCCCACAAAATGGGAGAAAATCCTTACCAGCTACATTTCAGACAAGAAAATAATACCCATAATTCGCAAAAAAAAATCTACAGAAATTAAATGCCAAGGAAATAAAACTGCCAATCATCAAATAGGCTAAAAGATTGAATAGACAGTCTTCAAAAATAATAAAAGAAGAACAAATAACCAATACCTACTTTTTTAAATGTTCAGCATCCCTATTCATCTTGGAAAAATGAATTAAAACTACCTTGAGATACCATTTTACCATAGTCAGAATGGCTCTCATCAAGAACTCCACCAACAAATGCTGAAGAGAATGTGGAAAGGAACCCTTATTCACTACTGATGAGGGTGCAGATTACAGCCATTGTGGAAATTAAAAATATAACTACCATATGTTCCGAATAGTTCATCACTGGGCATATATACAGAGAACCTCCATGTATATTGTTACTTTATTCACTATAGCAAGGAAATATAAATAATTTAGTGCTTTGTCAACAGATGAATGGATAATGAACATCTGGAAATATATAAAATGGAATACTAGTCAATTCTAAAGAAAAATGCCATCACAAAATTCACAGGGGAATGGATGAACTTAGAACATATAATATTAAGTGAGGTCACTCAGTCTCAGAATTTAAAAATACAGCTCATGTTCTCACTTACATGCAGATCCTAGCCCATAGTGTGTGTGTGTAAACAAATGTACATATGGGTATAGTATAGCATATTGGTGTATTTAAAAAGGAGATCAAGAAAGGGTAATAAAAATGAAATTCTCAGCCAGGTGGTGATGGCGCATGCCTTTAATTCCAGCACTAGGTAGGCAGAGGCAGGCGGATCTCTGTGAGTTCAAGGCTAGCCTGGTCTACAAAAGCTAATTCCAGGACAAGCTCCAAAGTTACACAGAGAAACCCTGTCTCGAAAAATATAAATAAATAAATAAATAAATAAATAAATAAATAAAATGTTCACTAATGAGTTTGCATATATGCTATTCTTTGTGGAAATCCTTTGGTCTCTCAAGATATAAGAGATTTTCAATGCAAAATACTTAAATAGGGTATGTGATTCCATAGGGGACTATTCCCTAATCAGTAGATTTAAATATTTTATTAATTTATTTATTTTACATTTTGACCACAACGTTCCATCTCTCCTTTCTTCCCACTCCCCTCTCAATCCACCCCTCAGAAAGGGGCAGGCCTCCTGTGGACATCAGCAGACCATGGCATATCAAGCTGCCATAAGACCAAGCCCCTCCCCTGTATTCAAACTGGGCAGGCAATCCAGCAAGAGGAACAGGTTCTCAAGAGTCAGCCAAAGCACCAGAGATAGCCCTGCTCCCATTACTGGGAGTCCCACAAATAGACCAAGCAGAACCGTCACATATATGCAGAGGGCCTAGGTGGATCCCATGCAGTCTCCCTGGTTGTTGGTTCAGAAACTGTGAGTTCCCATGATCCAGGCTAACCATTTCTGTGGCTTTTCCTTCAATGTCCCTGACCTCCCTGGCTCCTACAATCCCTCCTGCCTCTCCTCAGCAGAGGACTCCCTGAGCTGGGCCCAATGTTTGGCTGTGGGTCTCTGAATCTGCCTCCATCAGTCACTAGATGAAGGTTCTCCTCTGACGATCAAAGTGGTTACCACAATAGATTTAATTTTAAGTGCTTTTTAATTGTTTGAATATTCCTGTATGCTGTGGCTCTTTGTAAGTACTGCTAAAGTTAGTGAGTTTTATTTTTAAACAATATTTTATTTAACTGTAATATCATTATTACTATTAAAAACAAGAATTATCTCTTAATATCATTAACTGTCCTGTCAGTACTTTAATTCCTTTAACATGTTTTTAAATTTGAGTTGAATTCATATTCTAAAATTATTTGATATGTATTCCAAGACTCTGATAAAGTATCATCTGTTTGCCTGGATCCCCACTGCAATTTTATGTTAAAGAAGGCAGTTTGTTTGCTTGTTTGTTTAGGTCCTTTCAGGGTGATTTGTAGAAGGCACTGTGGGCCATTTCCCGCCTCCCAGCTCCTGGCCACCAGCTAGTTTTACCCAAAATAATTACACAGAAACTGTATTCTTTTAAACACTGGTTGGCCCATTAGTTTCAGCCTCTTATTGGCTAATTCTCACATCTTGCTTTAACCCATATTTAGTAATTTGTGTAGCACCACGAGGTGGTGGCTTACTGGGAAGGATCTTAACCTGCATCCATCTCGGAGAGGAGAGCTATGGCATCTAACTCACTTCCCTTCTGTTCTGTTTACTCTGCCTACCTAATTTTCTGTCCTATCAAAGGCCAAGGCAGTTTCTTTGTTAACCAATGAAAGTAACACATAGACAGATGACCCTCCTCCATCAGTGATTAAATATTATGGATAATTTTCTACCCCAAATCACTTCATAATTTCATTCTTTGCATCGCTATGGCGATACTTAACAGATGCCATGGTCCTCTGTGTATCCTTATAAAGCTATAGGACTGACCCTAGTCTATTTTGACAAAGTAACTTCATAGATTGTATTTTGTATTTCTGTGAAGAGGCAAATAATGTCTGACTATCCCTCTTTTGAAGATAGTAGTCATTGATTATTCTCTAGATTAATTGTGTGTGCACATGCATGTTTAGGTGCATATATATATATATATGTATGTATGGATACAGGGGCACTGTGTACATACATATAGAGACCAGAGAACAACCTGAGGTTTCATTCCTCCTCAATTGCCATTTGGCTTGTTTCGAGAACAGGATCTCTCATGGGCCTTGAACTCCTGACTATGCCAGGCTAGATAATCAGAAAGCCTGGGAGATCTTCCTGTCGTTACTTCTCTGAGATTACAAGAACATACTGCTATGGACACCTTTTTTTAAAAAAAAATGTATTCTGAGGGATTAAACCTTATGTTTGAGAGACAATCACTTTACACACTGAGCTATCACCTTAGCCCAGGTTCTATCTTTAAGACAAAATTTTACTATGACTTAGCTCAACCTTTTCTAGAAGCAAGATTTGATTTGATTGGGAATTGGACACCTATAATAAGGAGCTAGACAATTTAGAAAAGATCTCCTATTTTGCGTTATTCTGTTTCAGTGGCGACAGCATGGTGTCTGTGACATCACAGGCATTCCTAGACAGTTGATCAAATTAAACTGGAAAGCCAGCATTTTCTCTAAAATGAAATGTATCCAAAGAAGTGCTTACTTTTCTACTGTCATCATTAGCTCTTATAATGTCAAGGACTTCATCACTATCCCAACACCTAAGCTGCCTATTCTTTTTAATTTACTCTTCAAATTCTCCTCACAGTCATAAAGGAAGAAATTCTTATGCTTGGACTCGAATAACTGAAAAACCTAACATGAGTTTAGTACTTCCATGGCATCCACTTAAATTTCTTCATTAAGTATACAGTTATAACTTTCTTATTGGCATTAATTGGACAATGTGTGCAAATTATGTCCCTGCTTGCACAATTGAGGTTATTATTTTTCCCTCTGTAAAGAGGGGAAATAATTTCAGTTCATATAACATAGAAAGATTAGACAGGCCTTTGCTACTTTGGGGGTTTTGTTTGTTTGTGTGTTTGTTTTTCATTTTGTTTTGTGGTTTTTATAGGAATATATTTAATGGTGCTGTGCAGAAGTCTGTAGCTTATTTTCATGTATTACATATTAAAAGATGTGTTTCCAGGCCAACACATAAAAACCTTCCTCACTTTTATACCTGCCTAATATTTCACTGAATCAAGTTCAATGATTTATACCCATAGCTGTTGTAGCTACTGCTAGATTTTCTATTTTATTTCATTTAAATAACATTTTTTTCATTTATTTTACATAACAGACCGAAGTTTCCCCGCCTCCTCTCCTCCAAGTCACCCCTTGCTTTCTCCCTTTCCCTCTCCCCTTCCACTCCTCCTTCATCTCCATTCAGAGAGGGGGCAGGTCTCCCAGGGGCTTGAGCAAAGCCTGGAACATCAAGTTGAAGCAGGACTAAGCTCCTCCCCTTGCATCAAGCAAGGAGAACAGGTTCCAAAAAAAATCAGCTAAGTGCCAGGGAGAGGTCCTGCTCTCACTGCTTGAAGCCTTACATGGAACTGTCTCACACACATGCAGAAAGCCTAGGTTGGTCCCATGCAAGCTCACTAACTGTTGGTCCAGTAAGCTTACCAGTCATGAGCCCCTGGCTAGTACAATCCCTCCTCCCTGTCTTCAACAAGACTCTCAAAACTCAGCCCAGTGCTTGTCTGTGGATCTCTGTATCTGCTTCCATCACTTACTGAATAGAGTATCTCTGATGACAATTAGGGAAGGCACCAGTCTGCTTACAGTAGATGGCCAGTTCAGGCGCCCTCTCCACCATTGCTAGGAGTTTTTGTTGAGGTCATCCTCGTGGGTTCCTGGAGGTTTCCCTGGAACCAGGTTTCTCCCCAACCAAAATGACCCCATCAAGACATCTCTTTTGTTATTCTCCTCCTCCATCATGCCTCTAACCTGCCTCCTGCACCCTGCCCACCCAACTGGCTCCTTTAAGTTTCCATCCCTCCATCCCCATCCCCAACCCCTAGTTTACCAAGGAGATCTCTTCTATTTCCCCTTCCCAAGGAAATCCATGCATCCCTCTTTGAGCCCTCCTTGTTATCTCTGGGGCTGTGGATTGTAGGTTGGTTATTCTATATTTTTCTCCCAATATCCACTTAGAAGTTAGTACATACCATGTTTGTCTTTCTGGGTCTGGATTACCTCACTCAGAATTATTTTTTTCTAGTTCTATCCATTTGTCTGCAAATTTCAGAGGAAGTAAGGTTGATTTTGCTGCCTCCTCCAAAAGCATAAGTGATCAAATTCCAGGAAAGAGCTCAAGGCAGAAAAGAAGTCAAGACAAAAGCAAGGTGCTGTTGCTTTAAATATTGACAAGGGAAGAGAGAATTCCTAGTGAGAATTAGAAATGGTCTGAGAGGTGGAAGGAGAAACAGAGTGTGGCGATTTGGGTGTTGAAAGGGGGAAGGGCATCTGGTCAGCAGGAACATGGCAGAACCATCAGGTGAGATGAGAAGTGAGAAAAGCTTATTTGGTTTGACACATTCGCAAGCAAGAACAGCTGGTGGACTGGGGTGGGTGTGGAAATTGGACTGCAGGCAGCTGAAGAGTGTGTGGGATTGGGAAAGGCAAGAGAATAGAGCTAGTCATTCTGGGAGGACTTTGACAATAAAAGATCAAAGCTAAACAATGTGTGAGCCAGGATCATTTCTGTGTCTAGTGGCTTCTTTGTCAACTTCTGCTGAATGCTGTTTATTGGGTTGATTATGAATTGTAGATGAGGTGGTCTCCCATTGTTCCCTGGAAAATAGAATTCATTTTTTGTTTTCCTTTCCCATGCCATTTCTTCCAGAACCCACATTGTGGTGCCATACAGATCAAGATTTTGAAATGGATACTTCCACTCCTGTGCTTTCAAATTTAAGTCAAAGTCTTTAACCTTTCTGTGTTTCCATTTGAATTTCAACCTCTGAGATATAGCCAAGGCAGTCTTAATACAAAAGTTTATAGCTATAGGTGCTCATACTAAAAAATCTGAGAGATCTCAGGTAAATGACTTAATGACATATTTCAGAGCTCTAGAAGAACAAGAAGCAGTTGACCCAAGAAAAGCAGGTGGCAAGAAATTATAAGGATAGAAATAAAGAAAATATAAACTTCAAAAACAATACATAGAATTAATCAGATAATGAATGGTTCTTTGAAAAGACTAACAAGAGTGAGTAATCCTAGCCAAACTATCCAAAAAGCTATACTAGACCTAAACCAATAAAAAGGAGTTGTTACTATATACTCCAATGAAATCCAGAAAATTGTCAGACATGAGCAAATTTCTGTTATATCATCGAATGAAATCAAAGCCAGAAGATACAAATGATGGAAACAGACATGTAGCAAACAATAAAATAGAAACAGTAATTAAAAGTATCACAAAAAAGAAAAGTCCAGGACCAGACAAGTTGATTGCTGAATTTTATCAAACTTTGAAGATGCAGTACTAACACCTGTTGTGGAATATTTGTTTAACTATGTAAAGACGTGTTGCATTGTTTAATTATGTAGAGATGTGTTGCAATTTTACCTTGCCTGCCTAAAGTGCCTGATTGGTCTAATAAAAAGATAAATGTCCAACAGCAAGGGAGGAGATATCAGTGGAACTTCTGGGCAGGGAAAGTAAGTAAGAGAAATTTAGGCTGGGGGAGTGAAGAAAGAAAAAGAGACACCAGGGAGACACCAGAGGCTAGACAGGCAGACAAACAGACATGGAGAAAGCAAGAAAACGGGGCATACAGAAGGAAAGAAAGGTAAAATACCCTGAGGAAAAATGTTGATGAATAGATACAGGTTACATTAAGTTAAAAGAGCTAGTGGGATAAGCTTAAGCTAAGGCTGAACATTAATAATTAATGGTAAGTGTCTGTGTCTTTATTTGGGAACTAGTTGGTGGCCAAAAGAAAATTCCAACTACAAACACCTTTTAAACTGTTCCACAAAATCAAAGGGAACAAACACTATCAAATTCATTCTATGAGGTAACATAGCTCTCTCTTCACTCCCCAAAAATTCACGAAATAAAAATCCTTTTTGAAAAACCTAGGAATAGAAAGAACATACCTTGACATGATAATAAAGTTTATAAATAACAAATAGATAGCCAACATTATACCAAATGTGAGACCATTTCCTCCAAAAACTGAAATGAGACGAGAATGACAACTCTCTCTGCTATTATAATCAGTATAGTGCTTGAGTCTTAACAATAACATAGAACGTTAAAGTCTTCTTATTTGCAGATGGCATGATACTGTACTTAAAAGACCCTATGGATGTCACCATAGAATTCTGGAACTGGTACACTTTCATTAAAGTTTACAGGATATAGAAATCATTAGCTTCTATATACACCAATAACAAACTTACTCAGAGGGAAATTTTGTGCCATACCGGCTAAACATGAAATTACGGTATTAAAAATTTAAAGATCAGTATTGACCAATGATGTGAAAAAATCATGATTGTAAGTTGCTGCGATTGACAGTTGGCTAAAAGAGAGGTCGTTACGATAAATGTTGAGAGTTGATATGTATGCTGAAAAAGTAAACTCTAAATGATGTTCTGTACCAGCGGAAGAAACATCTTCAACTCAGGTCATTCTACTCTCCTTTAAGATAGAAGAATATAGTCTTTGGGAACATAATTATATATAAAGCATTGTGATGCATCCTGATAAGATATGGCTGATACACAAGGCCTTAAAAGTATATTTCTCTCCACTAATCTCTTCTCTTTACAGAGGTCGGCAGTCAATGATGGGTTTGAAGCTTCTTCTCCCCAGATGCCTAAGACAGGCTTAAAAGATGCCTGTTCCAATGACGGAAAAATTTGGGTAAATGAAGAGGACTTTGCCCAAGTCAGGCGCGATGTATCTGTCCTGTTGCAGTAGCACAGGAGTTATTAAAATTAATAAGAGAGAGTGGATTGTGGGCCCATATTTCGATATGGCACAAAAGCCATTACCCCGGTCCGAGCTGATCATGTAGCTCTGCAGACAAGCTGTCTGTGCCCTTAACAAAAGCCAGGATGCCTGCTCCTAGCTTCTTTTGTTAAAATGTGGATTACCTGAGAAGAGGTGTTGACTGAAACTGGTCAGGATGTTTGGTGCTTCCTTCCTTTGTAATTTGGAGGATGTCTTATAGAGATGCTAATTCATGGCCTACCTGACGGCAAGATGTGGACGCGACCAGAGCCCATGCACCTGGTTGCCTAGGAGATAGCCTAATGTGTTCCCGCTCTATTCATGTGAGGATATATAAGCTGTTTGGAGAATAAATGAGAGATCTTTTTGGAGAGAGATCTTGCCCATGAAAGATGACCGTGTAAGTTGTGTCTGATTATTCCTCGCAACTCCATTCCAGCCGAGTTAGGGAATCTGTGTTGGACCCGCACGGGCTCTGACAGTAAATCAGGAAAAAATAATCTATTTGTGATAGCCTCAAAAATATCTAGACATGGATCTAAGTAAGGAAGTGAAGGTACTCTCTGTAAAGAAATTGAAGAAGACGGTAGACTACAGGAAGGCCTCTCATGTTCCTGTATTAACAGAATATACATCATGGAGGTGACTATCCTACCAAAAAGAATATACAGATTCAATGCTAACCTCACCAGAATTCTAGTGACATTCTTCATGTAACTAGAAAAAAAGAAAAACTAAAGTTGCTACAGAAATACGAAAAACCATGGACAACCCAAGCAATTCCGAGCAGAAAACACATTTTATAAGATCCAGAAATAAGCCCACACATCTACAGTCACATAATTTTTGACAAAGATATCTAAAATATACACTTTAAAGAGGCTTTTTCAATAAATAGTGCTGGAAAAACTGGGTATCCATATTCAGAAGAATCTTTCTCTGCATGCACATAAATCAAGTCAAACTAGATCAAAGACCCAGTAGGACACGAAATAATCCCAAGAACTGATAAATGGGATTGCACAGCAAAAGAAGCTGTCAACAGAATAAACAGCCCCCAAACTGGAAGGGCATCTTTCCTGTCTGTAGTTTCAGACAGAGTGATAATATCTAAAATATAAAAAGAGCTGCAAAAAATAAACACCCCAAACCCCAAAACTTCTAATCAATAAGTGAGCCAGTGATCATTCTCAAAAGAAGATATGTAAGTGCCCAATAAACACTTTTTAAAGAATTCAGCATCTTCAGCCATCAGAGAAATGCAAATTAAAATTCTGAGAATCCATGCAAGCCCAGTCAGATTAGCCAACATGAAGATGACAAATTAACAAACACAGCTGAAAATGTCAGGAAATATGAAATCTTATCCACCATTGGTGGGAATGTAATTGATACAGCCCCTGTAGAAATCAGCATGGAGATCCCTCCAAAAAAAAAAAAAAAAAAAAACTAAAAATAGAACTTCTACTTGACCCAGCTATCTTGCTCATTGGATTATACCCAAAGGACTCTATATCCTATCCATGTTCAGTGATGCTCTATTCATAACATTAATGAAATGAAATTTACCTAGATGTCCATCAACTGATGAGTAGATAACAAAAAAGTGGTACATATAAATAATAGAATTTTATTCACTAGTGAAGTAAAAATGAAATTTGTAAGAAAATGATTGGAACTGGGAAACATTGTGTTAAGCCTGGTAATCCAGGTTCAGAAAGCCAAATACTTGCCTGCACAACACTAAGTCAGTAAACATTCAGTCATAGACAACAAAGGGACTCATGGGACTCTGCTCTGTCCGGAAGAGCTAATAACAGTCCAGCGCTGCTAGGGGAGAGAAAGCCATTGTCTTCAGTAGTGTAACCACCAATGAGTTGTCCAAGACCCCAAGACCCGATGGATAGCTTCACACCCATGACCATGCAAATGGCCCTGGTTAAACTCAATAAGTCACAAAACAAAACAAAAAAAAAGTCATGAAATTGAGACAGGAATTTGGTGTAAGGAGGAGCAGGTTTGTGGGGGTGGATGGAGTATAAGAGAGTGTAACCAAGATGTGACATGTATGAAATTGTCAGAGTAAATTAATAGTAAGGAAGAGCAAATCTCTCTCTCTCTCTCTCTCTCTCTCTCTCTCTCTCTCTCTCTCTCTCATATGAACAGCCCCTCAGCCCCTAGCTTATTATTGTTAAAGATATATCCCTAAATAGGAGTGAGTATGAACAGAAGGGGTCCCTTGAAATGGAGGGGAGAAGGGGGGGATACTTTAAGGGAGGGGGAAGATAACAGAACACGTGCAATGTTAAAGAGGAAGAGGTACTGAGTGTGAAAGGGTTCAGCAGGAGAAAGGAGAAACGTTGGAGGAATCATCCAAGAGCGTGTATGTAATTGCCACAGGGAAGCCTGTTACCTTGCAATCTAATTAATTTTGTATAAATGAGATGCAACCTGATACCTAGTCATTGGGTTAGTGGGATAAGTACCTGCCACCAGGTATGGCTCATAAGTTGTTGGTTAGTATTACTAGTCACTGATTATTACTCTTTTCCCCTCCAAAATAGGCAAAGCCTTTCTTGTGCCTGAGTAATCAGAACAATGTAGCAGCAGTTGACAACGTCCTAGGAAACACTCTCCTGAAAGATGCTCAAAGGCTTCAGTTTCTAGAGACTTCAGAAAGCAGTGTCCAATACTCTCTGGGATGTGGACCTACTTTCCCTTCCCAGTCCAAGTAAAGGTGCTCTGGGGTTCCCAGCAGCAGAAAAGAGTTGAATCATGAGATGCTTAGCTAGTATGTGATGAGAGTTAAGCTGAAGGGCAGAAAGAAAGACAATCTGTGCAAGAACTGGAGTCAAAACACTATTTTACTAAAGGAAAAAGAAAAAGAGATAGGCAACTAGGTGAAGAAGAGTGGTGTTGCAGAGTAGAGCCAGAAGTGGTCCAATAGACAGGGCAGAGAAAGTCAGTGAGCATCTTAGAGCAAAATGAAACGTAGTTTTAACAACAGGGATCTGCTCACTGCCATGCCCATTACCTAGCTCTGCGCACAGCTCCTCCAATCTTAATATTCTACAGCAGACTCAACAGAATGCCCCTAAGTTGGGTATGTGTTCTTACATCTATTTTAAGCTTTTAATCCCAATTGTTAACAACTCCATTAAATATAAAACTTCCTTTCAGAGCTACTAAGAAATGTGTTACATAAATGCTGCATATTTCCCCTCTTCTCCAGCTTCTAAAAATAGGACCTCTGATGCTGGCTCTGCTCACTGTGCTAGCTCCCACTTGCACACCTATCATGTTCAGAGTCCAACTGGGACAGATCGCTTTTGCAGGTGTTCCTTTTCTGGGTCTACCATTTCTTCTTGCACACAGAGCATATTTTGTTAAATGAAGTTTAATGCTCCTGAAGCAACGGCGCTCTGCTACAGGAATGAGAAGGCTACAGATAATGCCTTTTCTCTTCAGCTTCTTACAATTGCCCCAGGAGACATCTGGAGGGGACCCAGAAGTACTCTGCCGCTAACATTTGGGGAGGCTAGAAAAGCACAATAAAATTCAGTGATTGAGAATATTTATTCAAGAGCTGAAGTTTCTCTGAGCAGACAACTGTGACAGGCACTTATTAACATGCTGGACTGAATTCAGTTATTGCATCAGTCCAGTGGCTAGGTTTCGGTTCATGCCTCATTGCTGGATACGTAAATTGAATCTTAGATAGGTTAAAAAAAAAAAAAAAAAANTGAGGTAAGCCAGACCCAATAAGAAAAACATGGGATGTACTCACTCATAATTGGCTTCTAGCCATTAATAAAGGACGTTGAGCCTATAATTAGTGATCCTAGAGAAGCTAAATAAGAGGGTGAACCCAAAGAAAAACATATCGTCATCCTCCTGGATATTAACCTTCATCAGGCAATGAAAGGAGACAGAGACAGAGACCCACATTGGAGCACCAGACTGAAATCCCAAGGTCCAAATCTGGAGCAGAAGGAGAGAGAGCACAAGCAAGGAACTCAAGACCGCGAGAGGTGCACCCACATACTGGGACAATGGGGATGATCTATCGGGAACTCACCAAGGCCAGATGGACTGGGTCTGAATAAGCATGGGATAAAACCTGACTCTCTGAACATAGTGGACAATGAGGACTGCTGAGAAGTCAAGAACAATGGCACTGGGTTTTGATCCTACTGCACGTACTGGCTTTGTGGGAGTCTAGGCAGTTTGGATGCTCACCTTACTAGACCTGGAAGGAGGTGGGAGGTCCTTGGACTTCCCACAGGGTAGGGAACCCTCACTGCTCTTTGGGCTGATGAGGGGAGGGGGACTTGATTGGGGAAGGGGGAGGGAAATGGGAGGCGGTGGCGGGGAGGAGGCAGAAATCTTGAATAAATAAATTAATTCATTAAAAAAAAAAGAAGGTGTGCCCAGAACTCTCACCTTTGAAACCCCTGTCCAATCCACCCCAAGGCCTTCTCTGCCCACCTTCTTTTGTTCCTGTTTTCGTTGTAGTTCCTAGGTATGCAACACTGTCTGCTTCTCTGTTTGCCTTTCTAATTGGACCATCAGTTTCCTAAGAGCAGAAACTGGAGGATAATGTGTTCCAGGGAAGCCCAGGTTACCTGGTGAGTTTAAAACCAGTATGAGCTATACAGAAGACTATGTCCTTAAAAGAAGAAGGAAGAGGATGGATGAGAAGAGAGGTGAAAAGAGAGACTCAAGCACACTGTGGTTACCTTTTTAGCTCTCCTCTCCTCAGAATTCAATACAGTAAAAGGTGAGAAAGGAACTCTTGGTCAATGGTGAACACAAAAATAACCCAGCCAGGCTTGTTCTACAGTAGTCTCAGAGGAAATGAGCTAGAAGGCTTTTCTGATCTTCTCTGGAGAGCATCATAAAATGGTCTTCCCCATGGGTGAACTTGGATTTCTCTTCCTAGCCCTTACCCCTACATGGTACTGACATTTACACTTTCTTGTGTTAGTTGGTCATCTAATTTTAGAAAAACAAGAAAATCTAACTCATTCATCTACACAGCAGCTTTGAAGGCTGTGGTGTCAGATACAAAGGAGATAGCACACACTTTGGCTTCACTTATGACTCTAAGGTGTGGACATTCCCCAGGTCCTCTAGTGTGACACCACTAGAGGACAAAGCTATGCCCCATGGCTAGGGGAGGAAGCTTTGTCCATCAATCCAGGGCATGAAAGGCAGCTCTAGCGTGGCAGGTGCCGTTGGTAGGAGACTGCCCTATAGGTGCTATCAATTCCCTTGGTGTTATCCAGAGTCATGAATGCAGCAATACCTGAAAGTGCTGGGCAGTGGGCAAAGGCTGGACATTCATCACATGCAGGGCCACCTGGCACCTAGTGGACAAACAGCCTTCTGTTGGCAAATGTGAACTTCTCCACACTGTCTCCTCCCCAAAGTCGCAGCCAGACTTTATTTCTTACAACCAAGAGTCGCACAGTGACACACATCACAAAAACCACAACTCATTTGAAGTTAGGAGGGGCTAGAAATGGGATTCATTATGACATTATTTATTTTAAAAGGCCGGGAATCCAAGTCAAAAAAAAAAAAAAAAAAAAAAAAAAAAAAAAAAAAAAAAAAAAAAAAAAAAAAAAAAAAAAAAACTCGACCCAAACTAGAAAGCAGAAATGTGGCAATGCCCAGTCTCAGACCTAGATCTTCATGATATCATAGCCCGTGTTCTGTATGCAGTTGGTTTTGAAACAGAAGCTTAATCTCAGCGTCATAGGCAGGGTTCCCCCAGAAGATGCACAAACATGAATCAGAGTTCTGATCCTCTGCGCATACCCGTGGAGGACAGAAGAGGAACGCAAGGCAAGGCGCATCGTCTCAGGCAGCCAGAGAGACCACATGGTATACAACCCAGAATCTACCCAACTGGTTCAGCAAAAAATGAGATTTGTTTTTCACACCCACACCTCGACCTGCCATTAGCTGAAAGCTGCTTTGTTGTGGCAGGAGAAAGCATTAAATGTCACACAGGGAACTTGCCCAGGCTGTGAACTGTGCGTATTCCTCAGAGATGTACATGTTAGGGCAGAGTCATAGGTGTTTAAGAATGCAGCCTGCAGCAATTTAAGATGAGTGCTGGGGCAGTAAACAGGACGTCGGGGCTTTCCTTAGACGTGCGTGTGACTAGCGTGCAAACTACAGAAAGCCCCGCCCCTGGGATCCACCTGTTCAATCAGGCCATTTCACCCTGTGAGCTAAGTTTAGCAGATGCACGTGATGTTGGTATTGACTCTCGCTGGTTTGTCCAAATTTTTGAAATTCTGAAGTTTCTCATTTAGTAAGCATGCAATCCAAAGAGCTAAATACCTTATCAGTCTTTGAGGTTAAAATAAATAAATAAATCCTTGGGGCTGGAGAGATGACTCAGTGGCTACAAGCACTGGCTGCTCTTCCAGAGGACCGGGGTTCAATTCCCAGCACCCACATGGCAGTTCACAACTATCTGTAACTCCAGTTCCAGGGGATCTTAACCCTCATACCAATGCACATAAAATAAATTTAAATAAATCATTAAATTTAAAAAAAATAGCTCTCTTTAGTCCACTTGGACCTTTTAGCAGGGATGACAGACATTAGCAGTACCAATAGCACTTTATCCCAGCTGAACGTGAGCTTACTATCCAGTTATCCCAGCCTTTCTCACTGGGCCCCTAAAAGATGTTTGTGACCTAGGAATCAAAAGCCCTGCTAGAGACCCAGTGACATGGGCCTGTAATCACAACATTCAAGAGCGGCATTAAGGCTATGCTGGACTACGAAGCAAAACCCTGTCTCAAAGAAAAAAAAATCAAAAGCTTTTCCATACCTCACAGCAGTCAGTCTCTATCTAGATTCCCCAGAGAGAATTACTGCTACAAAAACACTAAGAGAATTATTGTTAAATAGTGACACTGTTTTCAGAAACGTGAAATATCGAGTACTTTGGGGGATTCTTGAAATATCATAAAATCCTGAACAATGTTTTCTTGATTGTTGAACGCTGCTGCGTTCTTGAAAAGAAGTCAACCAGACAATGTCAACCACATTTATTCTTGAGAGCAGGGGACTTGTCAGATTAGAAGGCATCACGTCTTCCCTCACAGCTTGTAAAACTGAAGGCCAGGGAAGGAAGGAATTCAAGGATCATGAGCTAGCTAAATCAGGCAGGATTAGACCCGGGTGTCCCAGGACTGCTGGTCTGCAGCTTTCCCATCCAGCCCATCCAGTTGTATCTTTCCATTCAAACTGATCCTTTGAACCATTACAAATGGCCACAACCCCTAGCACCGGGGCACATTTGGATACGATCTAATGCCCCCCCCCCAGTCTAACAGTTGTCAGAAACATTTGTCTCACAAACATTTAAGATGGTATTATAATAGGTTTTTCTTTCTTTTAGTGTCTTTTCTCCGAAAGAAGCAATAAACCTAAGCGCCAGGCTTTTCTGCTTCATCATTATATAATACTTGTCTGGGACTGCAAATCACTCGCAGAAGGACAAAACTCGGGGGAAGAAAGGGTGGGTGTGAATCTTTTGTGATTTCTTGAGTAACGGGAGGCGATTTGTCATTTTAGGAAAGCTGGAGTCTGTGTTCTCAGATTCATGCACGATCCAGCCTGTTTGACTCTGTTGAAAACTTGCCGTTTCTAAGCCCGTCGCTGAATTGGGGATAGAACACACGGGTAGCAGACAGACCTGTTTTTCTCTCTTCCCTTCTCCCCAAGTAAGAGAACAAGCTAATAATAAATCAAAGTTCTAGAACTTAAATTTGAACTGAAAATACCTCAGAATAAAATCTGTTTCTTCCATCCCGCAAATCAGCCAGAGCAGAGACCGTGTGCATTTTCTGTGAACGCACGCCCCCTGCTGGTGAATTTTGATAATGGCTGGCTCTTGGGAGAAGTAAACAAAATTACCATACCAAAAAGAATTTTTTAATTGGCGGGGAGAAGATCTATAGAGAAATCATTAATCTAACTTTCTAGTTTTAAAGTTGGCGGTTATGGAGAATCCTCAGAGAGCTGTCTTAGTTCTCATGGAGACTCTCACAAGAAAAATTCTTGGGGAGCTCTCCAAATACCTTGTTGCTGAACATATTTATAGAAATGTAAAAATAAGGCAGCTCGCAAAGGACAGCAGTGTAAAACTTTGGGACTATTTATATGAAACTCCTACCAAAACGGCCCAAAACAGCATCGGGTCCCCTCACGTGGGAAAGATGAATAAAAAGAATTCCTGAGCAAATAAAGTTAACCGGGAGGATGGGAAGGACAAAAAGAGTTAACTGGAAGGAGGGTTCTTTCTTTCTCATGGTGTAGTTCAGGTCGGGCTAGAAACGCACTATTATAGCCCAGGCTGGCTGAACACGACTCTCAGTCCTCCTGCCTCGGCCTCTGGAGTGCTGCAATTACAGTCTTGAGTCACTATATGGGGCTTTAGAAATACTTTTAAAGTATTTTGACATCGAAATCAATGCGATGTGTTGTTTAAATACTGCACACCTGAAGCTCTTAATCGCCTCCTTGTAAAAAGCCCTGCCGTTTGCTGCCCATCTTAAGCGCTTCATTTGAAAGGGCATTCAGCTCCTCTATTAGGCATTCCGCTCAGCTTGGTTCCTGTCTCTGTCTCCTGCTCCCGTTTGATAAGGAATGCATGCCAATGGTCTAAGGTTAGCTGGTAGTGGCGACCGGTTTCCCTTCCTAATGCCCTTCCCTGCTTTTCTTTCTCCCTCTGGGCCACCCACACACTCCTCTTATTTGGACTACTTCAACTGCCTCCCTCCCTCATCCAGAACATTCCTGGCCTCACTGTGCACCCACGTCTATCCCTTTAGTGTGTCTCAATTTAACCCCTTGCTCGCAGAAGAAAGACAAAATCAACTCAGCTGGCTGTGTCTAGCACTCACGGGGACTGTGCACAGGTTTTTGCAGTTCCCACCCTGAAACTAATCAGGCTGGAGCCCATCAGCAAACAGATCACATTACATAAGGCAGCTGGAAGGCGGCTTGGAGGCTGGGGAGGCAGATCACAAGGCTGCTGCTTCACCCACGTGCTGGAGAATCTTCCATCAGCCCCTCGGGAAAAGCAAACCCAGACGTCTGTAGTTAACAGCGTACATTCTGTGCCCGCCAGCGAGCACACAGGTAGAGAATACAACTTGCTATGTCTTATGTCCGTGTACCCCGAAATCAAACTACTCAGCAGAGTTCATGTTGCCCCCGGGGAATACAAAAACATGCTTTACTTCTTTGAAATCCCTTCAACTCTTTATTAAAACTCATGCTGGGCTGCCGATGGCTTTTGTTTCATTGCCTGGGCAGCATGCATTTAGTGACTAATGGGCACAGAGCAGGACAACCGGATCACAAAAGAGGGGAACCCAAATTCTCCCTTCCTGCTCCCTAGATAAGCCTTCTCACTTGGCTGCATGAGGGGAATTGAATTCAGCTGCCATTACCTGATTCTGACCACACTGGAAAAAGTCTAATTCTCAGGCATAGGTTTGGTTTGGGCACTGAGTGGACAATTAGAAACCTCCTCCACCTAGAAAGAAATCGTGATGAGGGAGAGAGTTTTTTTTTTTTCAAAGGAGGGGGACAAACTGGAATCGAAATCCGTTTTCACCACACGTGATTTGGACAGATCTTAAGTAGGTCGGTGCACTTTCTGCACTTCGGCTGCGTTTCGCCTTCGATGGCTGCGCATTCAGCCCGAGGCGAGGATGATAACCCCGATTAAGCAGCGCTTCTAGAAGAAAATGTTTTGTTGTTCTTGTTTCCCTACCAAGACGGCAAATGCTTGTTTAGTATGCAAGAAAACTCCTCCCATTTGTGAGATCAAATTTATGTTGTGTGGTCTTTTGTTAGATGGTTATGATTGCACCACACTGTAGAAAGGACGTTAGCGGAATTTTAAGAGAGAAAGAGGGAGGAGAGAGAATGCGCTAGATAGAGAAGGGTGGGAGGTGGGAAGGAAGGGGAGTAGGGGGCTGAAAGAGTCCAGGAATGCTTAAGCATAGTAGAGCGAATAAGAAAAGGGTGTGCGAATCCATTGTTTACAATAGAAAGGGCTAGTTAACGCTAGCAATTTCAGGAGCCGCGAGGGCTTCGAGATTAGAGATAGTCCAGCTATGTACAGCCCCCACCCCACTGGGACTATCTGCTGACAAGAATGTAATGGGACGTGTGGCTGATGTGAGAATCGCAGAGAAAGAAGGCGCAGGACTCTGGTGGTAAAGAGGATTCCTTTTTCTCAAAGGAGAGCGAAATGAATCCGTTTGTTCTAAATGACAGACGCCAAGTATATATGTGAGGGTGGAATACAGAAACTCTTCAAAGAGGATATTAAACACTGTAATTACGTCATTGCCTATAGACCCGCGGTCGACTGCTATACGAAACAATATAAGAAAACAATTCTTCATGAATAATTCATACAATTTCTATGTGGCAGTCCCACACCGTAGAAGTGAGGCCCTATGTCTCTCCTGGGAGGAAGCCTTTGGAGCTATTTCTTACATAAGTATGGGATGGAAGCTGCCGGCTTTAGGTTCAGTGACATTGTTTTCAACCTATTTGACTAATAATTTCTAAAATCTTTAGCAACAACTTTGAAACACTTAATTCTCAATTATGTTCAGTGTGCAACGTCCTGGACCTCTTGGTCAGTTGCCTCTGCTGTAGCCACTACTGTTAATGTTAAGGATAATAATATTTTGTTGGCACAATGAGGTTTACAATGAAGAAGACAAAAGGAAATCCTGTGTGCGCCGCCAGTGTCTGAGAATTGATTTTATTAAAACTCTGCTGCCATCTAGTGATCGATTTGAAAAATTGAGTGATTTAGACATTTTAAACTACAATTACAACTGCTCGGAGGGCTAGTGACCAAAATACAAAGGCTACAATGTTAAACATTCCAGTAATAGGAATATAATCATGACTTTAATAATTTCCCAATATATTGCACAACTCAGCTACTTAAAAATTGACAAAACTGTCTTAACCCAAACCATTAACAATAATTATAGTTAAGGTTTATGTAATGCCTACCCCATTCATATAAACCTCCCCTGGGCCTGAAATGACTTGGTACAATGCAGAGAGCCCCCGCAGGTGGGAAGAGCTATCCTAAAAGCCACAGTTACACGTGACTGTCCATATACTTTCTCCCCAAAGTAAACAAATGTGCTCGCTGTAGGTCCCATATGTGTTTGCAGGGGATATTTGAGAATTTGTTAGAGCCGAGGGAAGCTTGCATTTCAAGTGTTAACACCGTCATTTAGCAAATAAATGAAGTTAGTGGATGCTGAGTTAGTGATACTATTGAGTATTACGCTATAACAAGCAGCCCAGGTGGTCACTGCTGAGTTTTCCTGCACGTTCTAGTTTACTAAGAGAGATGGATGTATAGTGTGTGAAATCATTTCTTTGCTGCTCTGCTCAAACCCTGATCACTTTTTTTTTCTGTTGAACTCAGAGTTTCTATGAAGGAACCATGTCGCCTTCACCATCAGTGATTCATATAGGGCTGACCCCACCCCAAGCTAGCCAATAAGTGTAACTTCTCCTTCTCATAGTGACAATAGTTTAGTTAGGGGTGGGCTATGATTAGGCCTAGCCAAGAACATTAAACACACATCACTCTGAGAGTTGTGTTGTTTTGTTCTTGTTGTTGTTGCTGTTGTTGTTACCGCCTTAAAGGATATTCTGAAGAACCTGATGTTGAGTGATGTTTTCTAGGGAAGCATGAACAAATGAAATGTGGCTGCCTGCTGATTGTAGCTTTAAGAAATCCCATCTCTCTGGGTGTGCGCAGGCCTGAAGTGAAGCTGTGTGTTCCTGTGTTATGGAAAAGAACTAAAGCCATGCCTGCCTAACTGTGAGCGCTAGAGTTTCAGTACCAGGTTTGCTCACCTTCTCTGCAAAGTTTTGTTCTTGGAGGAGATCCCTTTCCTATCTTGTTACCTCTGTATTTTACCTGTTATTTTTAAAAATATTTTATTTTTGTGTGTATGTATATATATGCTCACACACGTGTGTACTGCCATGTGTGTCATAATGCCAATGTGGAAGTTAAGAAGAAAACTTACAGGAGTCTGTCTTTCCTTCCACTATATAGGTTCTGGGGATTGAACTCGGGTTACCAGTTATGGCAGCAAGTGCCTGTAGACACTGAGCCATCTCTCCAGCCAAAAAGCATTTTTTTTTGGTAGAGCAAGCTGGCCTTGAACTCACAGAGATCTACCTGCCTCTGCCTCCCGAGTGCTGGAATTAAAGGTTTGTGTATATTGCTTCTATATTTTAAAGGACACTCTTTATGTCTAATATATTAACTCTTGACTTTCTACTCAAGTTCTTAAGATTGCCTAAGACAGGACATTGTAAGAATGGGTGTTTAATTTTATTCAATAATCATAAAGAAATTTGAGAGTAATCTCTAATTGGTGTCTTTATCCTTTATTCAAATTTTACAAAATTTTCTTATATATTCATGTCCTTCAAATAAGAAAGATAGAACCCAGAATTGTATCTCACAGCCCTTTGTGAAAAAAATTTGGCTACAAATTAATTGATAGAAAATAACTTGATTGAAAATGTTTGGGTTGAATATAGTTAGTCAAAACAACAAATTAGTTAAAACTTAAACTGAATATTCCAAGTTCGGTTTGGCAGATATTGATAACTTTTTCTATGATTGCAGAAAGCTTTACAAAATGGAAATAGAATGTTAAATGAAGCAAACATGGTTGTCTTCCTTTCCAGAGATCACAACATGAGATGGACTTGCAATCCCTTAAACACTTTGGTTGTTTCAATTTTAGTATTTATATTTTTGGGATTTTTTTTTTGCCTACATACTTGCAATGCATAAGAAATCCAGAAGAGGGCATTTTATCACCTGGAACTGGTGTTAAAAACAATTGTGAGCCACCATGGGCACCACCTGGGAATCAAACCCAGGTCCTCTGGAAAAGCAGCCCCATAAAATCCTTCTTAACTACTGAGCCATCTCTCCAGCCCCATAAAATCCTTCAAGTGGTTTAAAGAATATTTCACCCTTTCCTCTCCTGAAATTGGAGTCTTCGCTGCACACCGCTCTTCTGTTTCTTATTTAGAGTTCACCCTCATCCACTTACTCACCTCATGCTGTTTAGCAAATGCCTTAATGAATTATCCCAGTTGCCTGCAGCTCTATGTAAATGACTTGAAAGCAACTTAGCCAAAGAATTAACATTTCCAGTCCATAGTTTAGAACTTCCATGCAACCTAGGGTAAGTGCATACATTCTGAAGACATTTGTAAAAGTCATTGACCTACCTTCTCATTGCCCTTTGACCCTTAGAAAATTGATCTTCCACCATCGCTGAATCTACTTGATGTGTTTTTACTATATTGGTACAAGTACTTGTGTTTCAAGTTTTCACAGCTGTATTTGGCATTACATGGTCAGCTTTTGTAGGATGTTTGCTGTCAGACTGATGCTGTGTGGTAGCAAATGCCGGTTTAGGAATGCTTAACAGTGCTGACCTGAAGAAGGGTCAAGTTGCTGTTTGCTCGCTGCTCGTTGGGAGACAGAAATCTCTTCATAGTTTTAAGAGAGAGCTAGAGAAACTAGATCTAAATATCTAAATATTGATCTCATGTAACTGTAATGGGCTTTGCGCTATCAGAAATCAATGAAGCCACTTGCGGTTTTAGTTCATTACAAAATAAAGAAATAAATAAACCCTCAATTGTCTTCTTCCAGCTGACAGCTGATGCCTCTACACACATTTGGACACTCAATTAGTTAGACATTTTAATAATTAAAATGGTAAAAATTGCTCCAATTTTGAAAAATTTGCAAAAATGTTTAAAAGTACATGAAAAACTGCAAGAATGATTCCTTGTCATTTATTATAATTATTCAAATATTTAAAAGTGAAAAATCAAGCATAAAGAAATATCAATTTCAACATTTTTCTTTTAACTTCTTTGTTTTTTGTTTTGGTTGTTCTGGGCTTTTTTTGAGACAGGTTTTTTTTTTTTTTTTTTTTTTTGAGTAGTCTTGGCTGTCCTGGAACTAGCTCTATAAGCCAGGATGGTCTTAAGCTCACAAATCCATCTGCCTCTGCCTCCTAGGTATTGGGATTAAAGGTGTGCACTATCATACCCAGTCCCAATTTCCACCAGTTTTATTCAGCAAAATGACCTGGGGCTGTCTAATGACAGTTCCCAGTTATGAGCGAAAATAATTTTGCACATTCCATATACTGCTTCAGTGTGGTGCTTAGACACTCTTCCCATTGAAGGTGGGGAACCTGCATTCGTTCTTTTGAATCCTGGCAAGCCTGTGGTCACAGCAGATGGGGGAACATGTGACTTCTGTGGTTAGGTCATAAAAGGTGGTGCAGCTTCCACCTGGTCCTCTTAAGTTACTCCCTCTTGAAACCTTTCACTGAGTCTGGCAATTTCCGGTATACTCCATCACACTCAGCAACCTCAGCCTTTACCTGCTCCCATTGAAGCCCCATGTATCAGTTTCCCGTCTGCTGTGGCCCACCTGATTTTTTTGGCCCACAGAATCCTTGATCATCATCAAGTAAGTGTTGCCACCACTATATTCGGTGATGTCTTATTATAAATTGGTAGCTAATCAGAACTTAGAAACTGGAGAGACAACTCAGCTTAAGAGTATGGGCTACTCTTCCAGAGGACTTGGGTTTGATTCCCACAACCCGTGGTGACTCAAAACCATTTGCAACTTCCAGTTCCGGGGATCTGATGCCCTCTCCTGGCCTCCATGGGCACTAGGTTCAGAAGAGGTACACAGGCAAAACACCCAGACACACCAAATCAATTAAAAACATAATCGAAACATAACATCACTAAAGTCTGGCCCCAATGGGAAGGAAGGAAGCAAAGGAAGAAAACCCTATGCAAATAGAAATTCAAGCACCACATCATTTTGTTTTCTCTGGAAGGGTGGATGCCCCGAAGCCAGCATCTACACAAATTCCATGGCAGTGTTTAAAGATGTTCATGGATAAACAGAACCTGAAGGGGATACAATTGGAAGGCAGGTGGCAAGGTTCAAAAGAAAGTGATCTTATGAACAAACTTCTGTGAAGATTCTAAGAAACACTTCCATAAAGTGTAAATGGTCACCAGAAGGTGCTCTGTGAAATTACTTCTCTGAAGCTGTCAGCTAGCCCCTCTCTCTGCCTCAGCCTGCTCAGAGGACCCATGGGGATCAGCCTGAATGGAGACCATCTGTAGGATTAGCAAGAGTGACCTGTCATCCTAAGCGCCCCCTTTGCTAGGAAGTGTTTTTGTTCCGCAACCCTTCTGGCTTGCTTCTTTTTTAAGCAATTGCTTGCTTGCTAAAGGGAGGTGGGTAGAAACTCTCCTGATTATATTTAGGTGCAACAGCATGAAATCATCCAGGTCCAACCATTCTGACTTACAAGAATAGCAGTTTCATATGGTTCAACCTGATTCAGTAGACTTCTTTTCGGGGTAGACAAGTAGAAAAAGCATTTCATCAAGGTAATTTATTGATCAGCATAGATGACACTTAAATCGATTTAAGAGCTAAACCAGAAAGTTATTATTCCATGAAAAATAAGTCATCTTTATGATATAAAAATACTAATGTCAGCTGGTCCCTGATTAAGGCTTAGCAATGCAGGAGGAATGTGAAGAATGAAGGGAGAACGATGAAATAACTAGTAGAATTAAAAGGGAATCAAATTCTGCCATCAGAAAAGCCATGTCTGGAGGGCTGGAGAGATGGCTCAGTGGTTAAGAGCAATGCCTGCTCTTCCAAAGGTCCTGAGTTCAATTCCCAGCAACCACATGGTGGCTCACAACCATCCGTAATGGGGTCTGGTGCCCTCTTCTGGCCTGCAGGCATACACACAGATAGAACACTGTATACATAATAAATAAATAAATAAAATATTTTTTAAAAAAAGAAAGAAAAGCCATGTCTGATTGCTCTACTAAAGTTAGAGAATATAGTGCAGAGGAAGCCCTCATTCATCTGAGTCACAGGTAGGCTGGAAGGCAGAGGTTGCCAATAATATTTTGTACTTCTTTTCTGCACTGTATCCCTGAAAATAACACAAGATGATTAGAAGAAAATAAAACCTTGATTTGATTAGAAGAAAATAAAACCTTAATTTGATTAGAAAAAAATAGTGCCTTAATTTGATTAGAAGAAAATAAAACCTTAATTTGAGTCATTTTCAGATCAAAGGAAATGTGAAACGTCTTCAGGTGCTTTGGTTGTACTTTTGCAAGCAAGACACAAACAAACAAAAGCCCTTGAAATATGCCTGGCAGTGCCTCCCAGCGATACACCAAATGCCAAGCACCAAGCAGAGCAGAGGGAGGAGATACTCGAAGAAATCCACACATTCCTGCCATGTTATCCTAATTTCTAATTCAAAATTCAAATAGTATGTTAGCAAATTCTAGAGTAGGCATATCCAACTCACAGCCCACTTGGCTGTGTGCAGTCCGGTATAGCTACAAAAGCATGCATCTCCACATGAAATCATAAAGTGAATTAAAACGTGAGCATTTATTGAGAGTTCATAAACTCAAGTATGAGTATGAGCTATGCCGAGGACACCATGTCACAATGTCAAAATGGTGCCTAGAATCTAGACTCTTCTGGAGCAACAGTAAACACAACAAATCAAAGGGAGAACTCCTGGAGGACCTAGGTTTCTATAATCCAAAACTATGCAAACATGAAAACATATCGTGATTATGAAGAAGTGTGACAAAATGGCATCACACCCTAGAGAAAATTAAAGTGAGATAAAACAAAAGGACTTCCAAGAGTAGACGTGGCAGACGGGAGGTTGTGACATACATCAGGTGTAAACAGGGTGGTCTCACTAGAGAGATTTGAGCACAGACATGAGGAATTCAAGGGAGTCAGCAGGAGATATCTTAGGAACCAAGAGAAAAAGCTGGCGCACAGGCCCCAGGGCAAAGACATGCCTGCTGTTTTCATTGAACAGCAGGGCTGTTGGCATAGTTGGAATGCAAAGAGCAATGGGGAGAAACAAGGGGAAGAAAACAGACCAGGATGTGAATCAGAAAACAGGAGCTCAGGTCATGGAGAGCCCTATTGCTCAGAGTAGGGGTGAGTCCCAGCAGTGTGAGCCTTGCTGCGGTCTCCAGTCCTTCCACACAAAACAGTAGTGGTCTGATTTTAACAAGATCCCCAAGGAATTGTGAAATTTTGAACAGGCAGGGCTAAGGTGGAATTTTTATGGTCTTTTTAGCACCAGGATTTTGATTAGGGTAAGGAGGATAACACTGCACAGGATCCACTTTACATCGAGAAGGTGCCCTAAGGTTGGTGCTGTAGCTCAGCAAGTTGTAGGCTTGCCTTTGCATGCACAAAGCCGGGTTCCACCCCCAGTGTCCCATGAACCTGGCATGGTGGTTTTCCACTGGAATCCTGGCACCTGGGATGTGGAGGTAGAAATAGTAGAAGTTAAAGGTCATCCTTGTCGACATAGCAAATTGTAGGCCAGCCTTGGCTACAAAAAGAAGCACTGTGTTATTCAGGGGATCTTTAGGATAGAGAAGAAGAGCAATCAAAAGGCAGGGCTAATGAGCCTTAAGTAAGTTGTGTACTCTGTCTCCAGTCCACCTCAGATGAATGAACCAAATTAGGAGGTTAGAAAAATGCTTCCAAAGAAAGAGACCCTTCAAACCATTTTTGTTTGTTTCATATTTATTTGTGTTTGCAATGGAGGTATTTCATAAGAACGTTTTCATTATTTTAGACGTTGCACATTGAGCACATCCTCAAAGCCTGTTACGTCCTTCCATTCCCCCTTCCCCTCCCATTGTTCCCCTGGACGGTTTTGCTTTTACTTTTATGCCATATGTACAATGATGCACCTATGAATCTAGGATCCACAAATGGAAAACACTTACAATATTTGCCTTTCTGTGTCCATCTTAACTTGTATGACGTGATTCTCTCCAATTGGATTTATTTTCCTACAAACAACATAGCGTCATTCTTCTTCAGGGCTGAAAAAATGATGTTGTACATGTACCCCACATTTTCTTTATCCATTCTCCTCAAGCCATTTAGCTTAAAGAAGGTTCGTGAGACTTGGGGAAACCAACAAGGGTAGACCAAGGCCATCACCATTATGACCACAAGAATCTCCAAGAAAGATGTCTGCCCTGAGCTTAGTGGGAGGAGCAGTGAAGCTGGGGGTGTGGAAAGTGAAAGACGGGAAAAAAAGGAATTCTGGAAATAAACAAGATCCTACGCGAAGACACAGGTGTGATGACATACTTTGAACAAAGTGCTTGTAGACAGAGGGGACTAGCAAGGAACAAGACTAAAGAATTAACAGCTCCTACAGTGCCTCGTGTGCTCTCTTAAGAGGTCATTTCAGGGGCTGAACAGATTGCTCAGTGCTTAAATGTGCTTGATGCTCTTCCAAAAGACCCAGGCAAGCACATCTGGCACTCACAACTGCCTGTAATTTCAGTTCCAGGGGAACTATGTCCTCTTCTGACCTCCATGGGCACTACACTCATATGGATATATCCTCTTGCAGATATGCACACTTATTTACATAAATAAAAACAAAAACCTTAAGAGGCCATGTCAGATTTCAATCTGAAAGTAATGTACATTCTGGAAAGTCCATCTAGCAATCAATGGGAGGGTATTGTTTTTTCCAGAAGGGGCTGGACCTATAGGCCAGCCCAGCCTATACAGTGCTTTCCAAACTACCCACAGCTCCTTAGGGAGAGTTTTTTCTTTTTTTAAAAACAGTGAAGGGTGTAGGCGAGGCAGGGGAGTGGGCAGTGTTGCTGGTTCTGAAGACAAGGAGAACAGTCCTGAGTCAAAACAGAACAAGAGTAATTAAGGGTAATTCTTTCAGGGACTCAAAGGCCAAAAGTGGCAGGCAGAAACAGCTGAACCCTGAGTAGAAGCCTATGGACTTTATAATTAGACAAGTTACAAACTCCCTGCACCTCAGTTATTCTCCCATGACAGTGGGTGTTTCCCATTCCCTCCATGAGATCTCAGCGTGCTACTTAGAAAACCAAATAAGATGCTCTGTATACGGCAAATAGTCAAAAAAAAAATGCCTTTTGAAACACTTCAAGTTATCTTCATTTGCAGCCAAGGCTATGAAGTACTGGTGCCATTCAGCTGCTTGGACACACTTGGTACTTAGTAAAAAATAGGAACTCTGTGGTATCCACGGGGAAGGGTGCCATCTGCAAACTGTCAGACTGAATGCGGTACCACTCGACAACAGCCCCCGCATTATCAGGTTGTTGGGAAGATGCAATAGATCAATGTGCACAGACAGCTCACCCCAGTGCCAGGCACCAGCGAGTGCCGCAACTACAGCTTAGCTGCTGCTTTTAGCTGTGCCTGGACTATCAAGCCAGCACTCGTTCTGTATCTGTAGCCGGCTGCATGAGAGCTCTTCTGAATGTTAATCTGTTTGTCTCTTCCCTTGTGCTGCACATGGGAATAGGTGTTTAGATACTGAACTGAAAAGGAAAAACAAACACAGGAGCCGACTGGTTTCTGATTCTCTCTGCTGGATGATGAGAGCAGAAGTTTGAATCAACAGAACCAAATATATCTTTTGTACCGAAAGGGCTGTATTCAAGCCCAGGCCCTGGGCAGGTGCTGCTTGAACTGTCACCGGATTCTCGGTGTCACGGTTTTCCTGTGTGCAATCAGCAGTCGACATCAAAAGCTCTGGTGGAGAGGAGCATTTCTCAAGCACCATTAGCTTTCTCTCTGGGATCAGCCGGAAGTGTAACGTAAGTGGGATCTTTATTACATCAATTTCTTCTTGCAGTCTCATGCATCTTTCTGCAGGAAAACATGCTGCCAAGAGCCAAGAGTGCGGGCTTTGCAGCTTGGTTGTCTGTTAAAGGACACGTCTTGTGTTATTAGCTACTACCTGCAATTCATACGCTCTTGCAGAAGTGTCCCTTCTCCAGGGAAGGGCCCGAGTACGGTTTGGAGCTGAAGTGTTTTTGTAGTTGTGTGTACAAATGGGGCAAGATGTTAATAAACTTGCTTCTCTCAGGGAAGTTGTCCTGGTAATTTCTTTGGAAAGCCAGCCCCCGATTAGTCACCATAGGCCATCCTTTGCTCATTCCACACACAGCACAGGGCTTTTGAATTTGAGCGTGAGAGGAAAAACATTTTCTTTGGTATGTATGAAATTCTAATTGCTACCAGAAGCAAGGTAGCTATATAATTGCCCAAACCCAAACAAGATGATTTGGAAGGTACTTTAATTAGAGTTTGTTTTACATTGTGTCTTCTTGTGGAATTGAAAACATCAACCACTGCAAACTCTCTGTAGATAAGCTTTCCTTGCATTTTGTTAATGTGTTTCAGTAAAGATTCTTATAGATCTGCATTGTAGGTTCAAGACCCAGAAAGATGCCTTGGTTAATTTGGTGCCTGTAAGGGAGGTGGACATGAACTAGGAAAATAACCAGGGAAAATGCTTAAGCTGAAAGATTATCAGTAGATTATTGATTAAGAAAATTTTGGCATTTTATAGGAAAGCTTTGGAGTTATTTTACCAGATAGAGGTTAGATGAGGCTTAAAATTTCAACTCAAGATAACCCCACCTCATGCACTAGGGATAAATACTGGTTCCATGACCTGTGGCCCCACAAACTGTCCAAGCCACACAATGCCTCCCACATTCAGAGGGCCTGGTTTGGTCATGGACTGGCTTTTTAGAGCCCATTCCCTATGGAGGAATACCTTGCTCCCCTTAGATACAGAAGGGAGGGGCTTTGTCCTGCCTCAAGTGATCTGACAGACTTTGTAGACTCCCCCGTGGGAGGTCTCACCCTCTCTGAGGAATGTATGGGAAGTGGGGTGGGAGAAATGGAGGGGGGGCAAGAGGAGGGAAGGGAAAGGAAACTGGGATTGGTATGTCAAATAAAAAAAGATTGTTATAAAAAAATTAAATTAAATTAAAAATAAATATAATCCTGCCTCTCTGGAAAAGCAAACTGAATTCTTTTGTATTGCCTAAGTAATTGGGTGGGGGAAAGAGTAAATACCATATTAGAACTAAATAGCCTGCTGCTCTCCTGTGAGTCACTTTGCCTGAGTACAGCAAATGTTCACGTCAATCGCTGTGACCCTCCTGGAAGTAGTAAGAACCAAATGAGTAAGCTTTTGGAGAAGGTACAATGCAATCCGGGTTGCCTGAAGCTCCTCTGTTCTCAAATTGCCCACATTCTTACCAACTATAATGGCCAACTTAGCAGCGCTCTCTGTAGTATATCCTGAGTTGCCGACCCCTCCCTGTAGTGCATCCTTTGTTGTTAATGCAGCTTTGAGTTTCTCCGAAAAGGCTATTGTATCACTTCCTTTGATCAAAGAATGGACAGAAGCATCCAGGTGTCAGTTTGAGACCTACAGGTTTCCTCTTGTTCTTCTGTGACTCTTCCATCCTGTTAGGAGGATGTGTCTAGCCATGAGACACACATAGCTGAGCCTCCCTAACATGGCCCCACCCAGATCAGCCAACCACCAGCCAACCACAGCCTTGTAAGTGTAAAACACCAGGCCTAGTAAACCACATCTAGGAGGGGTTGTAAAGCAGCAGTAGTTAACTCCTGTGACATGGATTTCTGACCTTCACTTCCCCAGGATAAATCTGTAAATACCTAAAAGAGAGAGCCTTGTTTAACTTCAATAATGGAGAACATATTATCAAACTATTACCTCAATGATAGATTATTTATTTCTCTATGATACATCAAAAACAATTCACTAGCAATCTGAAGTGGGCTCTGCTAGGTGCAGGTATGCAGAGTGGTATACAAAGTAGTTGGCCCTGTCCAGACACTGGTATTTGGACTCTAGTAACTGAAAAACTGGAAAGACAACTGCAAAGGCCACTCAAGCAGGAAATGGCAAACTTTCTCTTTTTGAGGTCCACTTTCCTAAAGTCAGATTTTGTGATGTCTTTGTCTTTATTTGAATGTTGAAAATGGGCCAAGGACTCGATCTTGGTGACTCAAATTCAGAAAGTTTCTCTTGTCTTGATTTCCTATGGAGGTGCCTGGTCTGACCTAGATGGCTGACTCGTGGAGGGATGGAAAGCTCCCCATGACTGGGAGCCTCTCAGCATGGATGGATGCTGGAGAGAATGTGTCCTGGGCTGTAATCAGATGGTGAGCTGTACAGTCAGTTGGTGAACTGAGAGTAGAACCTGGAGATGGGCGCTGTCAGGCTAGACACAAAGGCTATGGTCCCTAAGAATAGAGCCACTTGGTAAAGTACAAAGGGCTACAGTGTAACAAAGAGAGATCAAAAGGAAAAAAAAATTGAAAGATAAATACCAAAATGGCAGCTGAGACAACAATTGGGGTATTCCCAGAAACGCTTTGGTAGTTCATGCCCTTGTTTAGATGGGCTTAGGCCACCAAGTGAGACTTCTGGCTTTGTAAGGGCTTTGTGCTATGACGTCTTTCAGGACGCTTTGTTCTGTAGTTCCTTTTCTAGAACATCAAGGGCCAGGAACAGCTGGGAAAGAAAGGACTGTTTTGCCAGGTTAGAAGTGTTACCTTGCTCTGCCCAAGAAGCCTCCACATCTCTAAGGAGCCTCCTTTGAGCACACGGAACCCTCTTTCAGGGGACAACTGGAAGTTGGCTGGGTCCTCCAGGCACCAGGGAAGAGGCTTGTCCAGTTCTTCACCTGGATCCTGAAGCTTGGTTTCTAGTAGCTAGGGTTCTGCTATGTCACGCCAAAGGGAGTCCTTGGCCTCTCTGCCCCCTTGCCAACCCACACAGGGCGTTCTGACCCATTGAAACAGTAACAGGGGGTGATTCATCAGTAGGCTGCCTCTGAATCATGGCTCAATCCTGATGTGGAGAGGCGTAGTGAATACAGCACTGGAAAATTAGTGTGAATTAGGATGCATTGGGGATTTCTATTTACATCTGAGGGTAATTGACTCAATGTTAACCTCCATGGAGCTCAATAAAATGACAAGAGGACATTCAAAGTCACTGATTGATGACTTCATTCCTGATTCAGATTCGGCCTTGATGCCCATCATGTTTGGTACTGAACTTTAATTTTAAATAAGCTCCTGGTCTCAAGTAATGACTAACTGAACTGATGAGATTCCATAATTCATGATGTTCCAAACCCTTCCCAATTAGTGCTATTGACCATTTTATTTGCTTTTAGAGAAAGAAGAGTATCCTCTCTTGACATCATCTTCTCTAATGAGTGTTGGTCCTGACATAATGGTGTTCTGACTAGTACATCTTGTCCTGCTGGCTTGGTATCTATATACCTCCAGCCAGCTTCTTTCCTAAATCAAGAGGGCAAAACAGTAGTTCTATCCCGTGAAGCCCTAAGTCATTTCTTTAAAGCAATCCGTCCTAGCTCTTTTTTTTCTTATTGGAGTGTTAACCCCTTCTTGGGAATCAGAAGTCAAATCATTGCCAGCTATTTGCTTATGATTTTTGAACCATGACCATGTCAAGTGAAGCCATTTAATTCTCCCAACAACCACATTAACATTCTTGCTGTTCAACTGAGGAAGCTGAGTCAGCATCTCAAGCAGAGTCAATAACTCACCTACAAGAATGTAGTCATTGAGTCATGAAGCCAGATTTTTCAGCCCAAACAGGATAACTTTAGGATTTCTACTTTCAACTTTTATGCTACTTACTTCCCTAAATGTAAAAGTCACTTATCCATTTCCATATCCCAGCCAACATTTGCAAAGAACACTTTTTGGGGGTGGTACTATAGATGGAACCTTGGTCCTTACATATGCTAGCCAAGAGCCCTACCAGGGAACTATATCCCCAACCATATTTATAACTTATTTTGAGACATACTATCTCTAAGTTGCCTATTTATTATGTAGTGCAGGCAGATTTTGAACTTTTTTTGTTTTGTTTATGGATTTTCAAGACAGATTTTCTCTGTAGTTTTGGAGCCTGTCCTGGAACTAGCTCTTGTAGATAAGGCTGGCTTCAAACACAGAGATCCACCTGCCTCTGCCTCCCGAATGCTGGGATTAAAGGCGTGCGCCAGCCTTCCAAGTACCTATGCTACAGGCTTGGCTGCAAATCATATCTAGCAGAAAAATAATTTAAATATGGGGGACTTATTTCTGATTCATTGTAGGGGGATAGGAATTAGGAATGTTTGTTTTGTTTTGCTGTCTTTAATCTCTCTCTCTCTCTCTCTCTCTCTCTCTCTCTCTCTCTCTGTGTGTGTGTGTGTGTGTGTGTGTGTGTGTGTGTGTGCTGCCATCATGTATGTTTGTGCATCATATGAATGCTTGGTGCCTTCAGAGACCAGGAGAAGATGTTAGACCCCTACAACTGGAGTTAGAAACGGTTGTGAGCTGCCATGTGTGGGCTTGAAATCGACTTGCAGTTCTCTGGAAGAACAAGTACGTTTAACTGTGAGCCATCTCTCCAGCCCCAAGTATGGATATTTTTAAATACTCTGAATAAACTCAACTTTTTTTTCTTTTTAACCAACATTTCTTCTTGTCACTATTTGCAGTTTGGAGTACAATTGTGGGCACTGTACCTTTATCCTGGTGAACTGAAATTGCATTTTCTACTATATCCATCTTGGTGAATTGAAATGGCTATGTCAACATTACACCCTTTTTAAAGCAACATTTTCCTGCCCCATAAACAAGCTTCATCTTCTCCTTCATATTGTTTTTTTCTTGTGGTTTTATCTAGTAGCAGTCAATTAAGAGTAACATCAATAAAGGTTTACCAAAGGGAGAAAGAAAACCACATTGAAAAAGAAAACCAGGAAATACTTTAATATAGGTGAAGGCCTGCCAACTTTTACTATTGTAAGGAAACAAAGCAAGTTCTAGATCCAATAAACATTAGATTCTGACTTTTGTTTCTGTTTTCACTTATTTTAAAGTATGCAACAGAAGTTTGCACTCAGATTTTCCTTATTGTTCTCAACTTGCCTTGAATAAAAGAAGATTATTTTAGTGGCCAGCTAAGCATGTCTTTCAATTTATATTCATTGATTCTTCTGAAATGTGTACGGAATTCTCTGTAGTGTTCAACCAGCAAAAGAGTTACTGAAGCAGAACAAATCCAGAACCTTGCTTCCTTTGGTTACACTTGTGTTTTTGTTGTTGCTGTTTGCCTGCTGGCTTGCGTGTTTTTCATAAGAAACGTTAATATTTGATTCCTGGGCTTCTCTGGGAGCAAAATCTTCTGAAATGATTAAAACAACAGGCAATTCTTTTTACTCAAATTTTAAATTTATTTTGCATACCAACCACAGTCTTCCCCCAAGTCTCCTCCCTTGTAACTCCCCATCTACTCCTCCTGCATTTCCATTCTGAAGGGGTAAGGCCTCCTATGAAAGTCAGCAAAGTATGCCATATTAAGTTGAGGCAGGACCAAGCTCCTCCCCTCTGCATCAAGGCTGAGTAAAGCATCCTACCATAGAGAATAGGTTTCAAAGAACCAGTTCATGTGCCAGGGACAGGTTCTGGTCCCACTGGCAGGGGCCCCACAAACAGACCAAACTACACAACTGTCACCCACATGCAGAGGGTCTAGGTCGGTCCCATGCAGGCTCCCTAGATGTTGGTCTAGAGTCCTGTGAGCTCCTACAAGCTCAGGTCAGCTGTCTCTGTGTGTTTTCCCATATGATCTTGACCCCCATGCTCATATAACCCCTCTCCTTCAACTGGAATCCTGAAACTCGGCCCAGTGTTTGGCTGTGGATCTCTGCATCTGCTTCTGTCGGTTACTGGATAAAGGTTCTATGAAGACAATTAGGGTAGTCAGTCACCAATCTGAATACAGGAGAGTGCCAGTTCCGGCACCCTCTCCTCTATTGCTTTGAATCTCAGCTGGGGTCATCCTTGTGGCTTCCTGTGAGTTTCCCAGGCACCAGGTTTCTCCCTAACCCCATAATGGCCCCCTCTATCAAGATATCTTTCAATCCTCTCCCTCTCTGTTCCTTCCCCAACTCAACCATTCTCCATCCCCTCCCCATAAACCCCATCCCAGTCAACCCAGAAGATTACATCTATTTTCCCTTCCCAGGGTGATCCATGCATCCCTTCTTGCTACCTAGCTTCTCTGGGACTGTGGATTGTAGAGTGGTTACCCTTTGCTTTACATCTAATATCTATTTACGAATGAGTACATACCGTATTTGTCTTTCTGGGTCTGGGTTACCTTACTCAGGATGATTTTTCAAAATGCTGTTGTTTTCTACTGCTGAGTAATACTACATTGTGTAAATGTACCACACTTTCTTTATCCATGCTTCGTTTGAGGAGCATCTAGGTTGTTTCCAGGTTCTGGCTATTACAAATAATACTGCTATGAACATAGCTGAGCAAATGTCCTTGTGGTATGATTGAGCACCCTTTGGGTATATGCCCAAGAGTGGTAATGCTGCGTCTTGAGGTAGGTTGATTCCCAATTTTCTGAGAAACTGCCTTACTGATTTCCAAAGGGGCTGTACAAGTTTGCACTCCCACCAGCAGTGGAGGCATGTTCCCCTTACTCCACATCCTCTCTAACAAGACTGTCAATAGCATTTTTAATCTTAGTCATTCTGACAGGTGAAGGTGGTATCTCAGAGTTGTTTTAATTTGCATTTCCATGATATCTAAGGATGCTGAACAATTCTTTATGTGTATCTCAGCCATTTGAGATTCTTCTGTTGATGATTCTCTATTGAACTCTGTATTCCATTTTTAATTGGATTATTTGGTATTTTGATGTCAAACTTCTTGAGTTCTTTATATATTTTGGAGATCAGTCCTCTGTCAGATGTGGGGTTGGTGGAAATCTTTTCCCATTCTGTATTTTGACTTAAAGAAGCTTTTCAGTTTCAGGAGGTCTCATTTACTAATTGTCAATCTCAATGTCTGTGCTACTGGGGTTATACATAGGAAGTATTCTCCTGTGTCAGTGCATTCAAGGCTACTCCCCACTTTCTCTTCTATTAGGTTCAGTGTAATTGGATTTATGTTGAAGTCTTTGATCCATTTGGACTTCAGTTTTATACATGGGGATAGATATTGATCTGTTTTCATTCTTCTACATGCTGCCATCCAGTTATGCCAGAACCATTTGTTGAGGATGCTTTCTTTTTTCCATTATATATTTTTGGCTTCTTTGTCAAAAATAAGACATTCATAGGTGTGTGAATTTATGTCAGGGTCTTTGATTCAATTCCATTAATCCACATTTCTATAGAGCTTTAATTCAGGGATGGTGATACCTCCAGAAATTCCTTTATTGTACAAGATTAAAACAAGCAATTCTTATGCATAAATTTGTTCCATTGATGTTTTTCTCAGAAAACAAAATAAAATTGATGCTCTAAAGCAATCCTGGTGGCTCATTTCTATAATCCTAGTGCACCAAATGCTGAGAGGCAGGAGGATCACCAGGAATGAGGTCAAGGCCAACCTGGGGTACTGAGTGACTCCAGGCCCACCTGCACTACAGAGTGAAACTCTGTCTCAAAAACGCAAAAGCAAAAATGGCAGTAAAGAAAGACACTATGAACACTAACAGATTTGCTCCCTGGGGACAGAGTGACTCTGAGGAACACAAAAGATGTAAACAGTAGAAACCCTTCACAGGCCTTTCTTCTTTCTCCATCCACCAACAGATGTTCACAGGCAGATTGGTCAAGTTGTTAGATAGAAAATGTTATATACAGCTTGGTTATATATACAATTATATATAAACAAAGCGAGGCAGAAGCAGGTGGATCTCTGTGAGTTCAAGGCCAGTCTGGTCTACAAAGGTTGTTCTACGACAGCCAGAGCTGTTACACAGAGAAACCCTGTCTCAAAATATATTTGTTATAGAACATGTATGCTATGTATTTTGACCTTGTACACCCCCGACTACCTTTTTCCTACTCCCTCCAGGACACATGAACCTATCTCCCCTGCTGATATCATATTCTCTTTTATTGTTATTGTTATTATTATTATTATTATTATTATTACAATCATCAATAGCCTCTAAGTTGAATTAGTGTTGACTACCAGTGAATAGATTTGGGGCTACTGGTTGTTTAATAATTCTTAGATAGAAATTACACTAGTAAATACTGAAATTTTTTTTACATAAACACAATGTCATTGTCATGCCTGGAAAACTTTAAAATTCCATAATTTTAATTTTTAACATGATTTAATGAATTAAATTTAATTTTTAGCTTTTTAATTTCATAAAAAACGTAATTGATTTTAATGTTTATTTCATTGTCAGCGTTTCTCCACTGTCTCAGATAAGAATGTATTTGGTCCAGTGAGGATCTATGTCAATCCTAGCGGAAAATGGTACTCTCAGATTAGGATAAACCAAGGGGGATTTGTTTATAAAGAGACTGTAACAGCATGAGTAGAGGATGGGGGAGAGTCCTACAAGACAGCACAGTGAATCTTAGCTAACATCAGCAGAGTTCTTGCCACTGAGAGGTAGAATGAAATCAGAGACCCAAATCAAGATAAATGGCCCTGAAAAATAGTCATTTTAACATCATATCCTCTCATATTTTTTTTTAATTTCTAAAGCACACTTTATTTTTGAAACAGTAAGATATGCACCTCAGGGTATGTTTAAAAGATGTCATATGATGTATATTACAAGGAAGTCTCTCTCTTGTCCCTGGCCCAGGCATGGTTTGAACTCATGATCTTCCTCCCTCTGTCTTCTAAATAGCTGGTATTATAGGCTTGTCCATCTAGAGAGAGAGCTAGCCAAGTCATGGTGACCTCATAGGAGGAAGCCAGTAGAACACTCAAGCTGTCTGTCTTTTCCCACTTATTTCCTGCAAAGGCTATCCATCATCAAATCTAACCAGAAGACAGCTAGTGAAAACTAAAGGCACAATTCACACATATCAGCTTCCCAGTCCAGAGAGAAACCCTGGAGACCTGAAAGAGAAAAGAGGATCCAATAAGACACACACAGTGAATTTGCTTGATGTGTTTGTTTATTTATTTAGTTTTTTGAGACAGGTTCTCTACATAGCCCTGGTTGTCCTGGTACTCACTATATAGATCAGGTTGGCTTTGAACCCATAGTGATCCTGCCTCCTAAGGATTAAAGTTATGTGCCATTATGCCTGGCTAATTGATGTGTTTCTTAACATTCTTATAGTCTTACACTTGAGATATTCCTTTATTGACTATATAATTTCTATGTAATAGTAAATGCACATTTCATTGTGCTTTTTAATTTTTTTTATCTAGCAGGCTGCTTTTTTCATATATTTTCCCACATCACCCACCTAAGGTTCCGCTAATCCCTTCTTCTCCCCTGCCCCTTACTTTGAACCTTGTGCTTGCGAGGCAAGGGCTCTACCACTAAACTGCATCTCCAACCCTCTTTTTGCTTTTTTATCACAGGTTGCCTGGGCCCACCTATAGCACTTTAACACACAGGCAGGATTTGAAATCAGAATCCTCCTGCCTTGCCTTCCCAAATAGCTGGAATTACTGGCGTACACCACTACGTCTAGCTTTACAGTATCTTGTTAAGATCCGGGATTGGCATATATTTTTTGTTCTCTCATTACTAACCAGTTGTAGGTGCTCAACAAAAGGGTGCTGATGAGTACAGAAGCTTCAAAGCATTATATGAAGAAGGACCTGGTTTTACAACCACATTTCCATTGCTTCTTGCTTTATCACCACCATCACATGAGAGTGCGCCCCAAAAGCTCCATCTTAAAGGCGAAGATAAAAATTTTCTCTGTAAGCCACTTTTTTAATCCCAGCATTTGGGAGACAGAGGCAGGCAGATTGTTGTGAATTCAAGACCAGCTTGGTCTACATAGTGAGTTCCAGGATATCCAGGGCTACAGAGAGATAGCACATCTCAAAAACTAAAAAGAAATTTCTTTGTAGACCTCTATTATTCTCTGTCTCTCGTTTCCTCTGTACCTCCCCCATTCCCTTCCTGCATCTCTTCCTCTCACTCACCTTCTTCCTTCCTAGCCCAGCCAGACTTCCTAAATGAGGACTGGCAGCTTCCACTTTTTCACCTCCCATTCACTTCCTCAACCCACTGCCATCTGGCTCCTTCCACCACTATAGCAAAAATCTGCTGGCAGAGGTCACCTAGCACTGCATCCATGCCAACTAAAGACGGCCAGTCGCCAACTCTCTTTGCATATCATCTCCATAGCATTTGATGTTGTCACCTCCTTCCTTATGCAGGAAATTCTCTCATTTACCTTAGATTTTAGACCAGCTTTCTGCCATGGCCCCTCTCTCTAATCTCTCTGGGGTTCTGCCATAGTTTTCTCTTCTGTCAACCATCCTCAGATTGTTGTTATAGAATCGGGTCTCATACTTAGATGTTTCAATTTTTTATTTTCTCAGATGCAAACCCTGAGATGAGGATTAGGGATTTGCATTCAAACTGTTCGTTGAGGAGATGAACGCAGTAGGAAAGAGAGGAAGACAGGGAAGGAAAAGAAGTCAAGAAAGTGTGCTTCTTTTCTACTGATGTGATAAACCACCATGACCGAGGCAACTTATAACGGAAAGAATTGAATTTGACTTGTTTCAGAGGGTTAGATGGCGGAGAGCTCACATCTTGATCCACAATTATGAAGCGGAGAGAAAGTACACACTAGGAATAGCACAAGTCTTTGGAAACCTCAAAACCACCCCCAGTGACACACCTACTCCAACAAAGCCACACCCCCTAATCCTTAACAAACAGTTCCACTAACTAAGGACCCAGCATTTAAATACATGAGCCTATTGGGAGGGGGACAGCATTCTCATTCAAACCACCACAAGCTGGTCAGCACTCCAGCAGCTGGTGTGTAAGCCCACTGTAGAATATCAGTCTCATGATTATCTTGCTTGTGGTACAAAAGAGCAAAGGTGATTATCTACCAACACAACCAGTCAGAGGTGGAGGGCTGTTCTAGGAAGTGTGTGGAGTTACATTAATTCCCTGACCTATAATAGCCTGCAAAGAATCACTGGTGCATATGTTAAGGGGTGAAGGCTGTGTGAAATTCCACAACCTCTGCCTTCTTCCCTCACCAACTTAACCATTATCCCTGTCACTCTCGTCAGTGATAAGAAGAGAACAAAGAGCTAATGTTTACCTTCTAGGTCAAGTGTTTTGCCTATATTCCCCCACTTAATCCCTACCCTATAGACCATTATCATCCCCTTTTTATTTTTTTTTCTTTGGTCCCCATTTTTTTGGAAACTCATCTTTCATTTTCTCTGTTTCCAAGATAAGTTAAAGTTTCACCTATTTGGGAACCATATATTTTCTTCTTCTTTTTTTTTTTTTGTTTGTCAGTCATCTTACTAGCTCCTTATTTTTTACTAGCTCTTTTTAAAAGTGTGTGTGTGTGTGTGTGTGTGTTTGAATGTGTGCCACAAAATGTGCTACCAGCAGGAGCCAGAAGAGGGCATCATGTCCCCTGCAGCTAGAGTTCTGGATGGTTGTGAGCCACCCAATATCAGGTGCTGAGACTGGAACTCACATCCTAGAGGCCCAAGCACCCTAAATGTTGAGCCATCTCTCCAGTGCCTGGTTCTTATAGCTTTAATCATCACTTTCAACAAATTAGCAAAAGGTATATTATTTATACAATTAATATTTATGTTAATATTTATGTTCTTCCAATTTCAAAATTTTTTCTTTCGTAATCATTTTTGACTGGTTATTTCTGTTTTCAAGTAAATCTATTCAGTTTTATATATTTGTTTTCTTAAATCCAGCCACTATGCTGAAGCTTCATTAACCATATTTTGTGTTCCTTTTCATATGTATTTTTATTCAGTTTCTTGGCTTTTATTTTTTTTGTTTGGGATTTTCAAGACTTCTAACATAATGTTAACTAATAATTTTTTGATGTACCACTATCAGTCATTTACTGATATTCTAAGGTTTATACTGCTATTGTTACTATGTTAATTTTCTTTCCTTTTATAAAACTTTTACAAATTAAAGATAGCTAATTATCAACACTTTACAGGATCCATTAAAGTAATCATGTGGTATTTCTTTGTTTTCCTAATATGATGCATTATATTAATATATCTGTTAATATTGTATTGTTGTTTATCTCTTACATAATTATGATGGGTTATGTATTTAATACATGTATTAAATTTGATTTGGTTCTATATTTTATTACATTATTTCATATCAAGATTAGAGCATAGTTTTTGCTTTTGAGGGTTTTTTCTGGTTTTAGCATTACTTTAATGCAAACTTTATAATATAGTTTAGTAATAATAAAAATGATTTTTCTGTTTTTGAATACTTTGCATATCATAAGAATTTTCTGTTTCTTTTTAGAGAAGAGCACTCTACCAAACCCATATGGAAAGTATAAATTTTTGTTATAAGTATTAACATATGACTTAAATTGACAGACTACTTAGGAAGAAATTACTAATGTTAAAAATTAGTGGCACAGCATTCCAGTGATGTTGGGCCTTCTACATTTCTTTTTGGGGGGGAGTTCGAGACAGGGTTTTTCTGTGTAGCCTTGGCTGTCCTGGAGCTCACTATGTAGGCCAGGCTGACCTTGAACTCACAGAGATCCTCCTGCCTCTTCCTCCCAAGTGTTGCCACCCAACTCAGTCTTCTGCATTTCTAAGGTACTGTATTCCCATTAGTTCTAGTTACTTATTCACTGATTCAAAAAAAAAACTCTTAAATGCCTCTATTGGGCAAATTCCAGCTGATGTTACTGATCAACATGATGAATTAGATGTGGTCCATGGTTTTAAGGAATGTTTTTAGGTAGTTGATATAGATATGTCAACCAATAAAAGTACTAAAATATGGTAACAGTTTGAAAAAAGGTATATTCACTTACATTATCCTTGGAGCATTTATACTATTATCATTATGTCTGTCCCACAGTGGAGATAACATTGTGGGTCACTTCATTCATACATACTTATTCTCAGTGCCCAGTAATACTTAACTCCTTAAGAAAGCACATTTGTCTTTGAACCATCTTAGTAGCTGAGTATTATTTCTTATGTGTTTTAGAAGCTTCTACCACTATACTAGTTCTTAAAAACTACAAAAAGCCCAATTCTTTTTACCTGAGACAGTTCTTTAGGTTCTATTTATTTATTTTTTTTTATTTGTTTGTTTATTTGACAAAAACAATCCAAGCCCTCTCCAGCCTAAGTTCTTTTTAACGAGAGATGCCTTCAGTTTTTTCAGCCTATTATCACTCAGCACGGTCCTGAATGACCACTTCTTGGCCTTGTACTCCAGTTTATGCTGTTTCAAAACCCCACACTACATTCTACTTGTGGACATAGAGGAAACTTTATTTTCAGATACTATTCTCTTTTTAAACATGGCCCTAATTAGCCCAGTCTCTTGGCTGCAGTGTCTTGAGCAGTATGATTATGGATTTTTAAGGAAGTTAGTTTTCACTGAAAACATCAAACGTTTTTGTTGTTGTTGTTCTGTTTTTACACATATGCCTCTTGGTCACACTGCTTCCATCCTAAACATAGTCATTTCTTAGTGCCCATATCCAACACTTCTCTCATATCATAGTTATATATTTATTTATCGTATTGTATTTTATGTGTGTATATGTCTGGATGTATGTATGTGCGTTATGTGTAGACAGGAGCCCAAGGAGTTTAAAAGAGTTGTCAGATCCCCTGGAACTGGAGTTATACACAGTTGCATGCCACTATATGGATCACTGGAATTGAACCCTGATTCTCTGAAAGAGCGACCATTGCTTTTAACTGCTGAGCTCCCAGGCATAGCTAATTTTATTTTTTAATTTTAACATTTTTCTGAACATAGGTATTTTTGTCTTGATGTATGTCTATACACACTTGTATGCCAGATGCCTATGAGGCCAGAAAAGGACATCAGATTTCTTGGAACTAGAGTTGCAGACAGTTGTGAGTTGTCATGTTGGTACTGGGAATTGAACTGGAGTCCTCTGGAAGAGCAGCCAGTGCTCTTAACTACTGACCCATCTCTCTACCCTACCCCCAGTTATATTTAATTTTAACAGCTTAAGAGTATTAATAATCTTAAGGGTTTTGTGGAATCTGAATCTGCTATAGATGAGCTAATCCTTCCATCTTCACAGAATGTACATATTTTATGATTCTAGCCTCTGTGTTATAAGAATGCCAAACTCAAAAATATTGAGAATCCAACTGATTTTCAACAAAAAATCTCCCCCCACAATGTCTCTTCAATAAATGGTACTGGGAAATCTGGATATTCAACATAAAGAAAATCAAAAGAGGTCTGTTTCTCTTGCCATACATAATTATCATCTCAAAATGAATTAAATATTCAAGTGAAAGAGCAAAAACTATAAAACTATTAGAGCACATTGGAAGGGAGAGGCCATGACATTGATGTGGGCAATGCTTGGTAGGATGTGACACCAAAGGCACAAATAGACAACTAAGGTTCCATTAAGCAGACTTCCACACGATCAAGGGAACAATGGACAGGATGAAAAGACAACCCATGGAATGGGAGAAAATGGTTGCAGCCCATACAGCTAATATGTGGTTAATACGCAAAATAGAGAAGAGAAGAAACTTATCTTAGCAAGATCAAGAACAATGCCAAAAACCTTGATTGCAAAAGGGGCAAGTGACTTAAATTTTGTGTTCGAGTGGCCATTATGAAAAATACAAAAGGTTAACAAATATACTAGAAGACATAGATGAAAAGAAACCTTAAATATTACTGATAGGGGTGTAAATTAAAGCAACCAATTTGGAAAATACCTTAAACTAGAATCTGAGAAGATAAAGTATTTACCTGGTAAGCATGAGAACCTGAGTTCAATCCTCAGAAAAAAAGTAATGGGGAAGTGAGCTGGGAGGATCCCTGGGGTTCAATGGCCAGCCAGTCTACCATAGTTGGTACTCTCCAGGCTAATAAATGACCCTGATCAAAGGAAGAGGTGGTATTCCCAACGATGATACCCAAGACCGTCCTCGGTCCACACACATGCACACATCTACACATGCAAGTGCACCTAGATACCTACCTACATACATGCATATACACACACACATACACATTAAAAAAAACTTAAAATAGTGCTGCTATGTGAACCACCAAAGGAAATGCAATGAGTATAAGAAATATCTATTCTCCCATGTCCATTGTAGCATTATTCATAACAACCAAAATGTAGAATTAACCTGTATTTCCGTAAAGCATAATGTTTATGTATGTATATAGTAGATATAAATGGAATATTATTTAGCCTTTAAAAAGAAAGAAATCTTGTCATCGTAAACATTGTGAACCTGTAAGACACGATGGTAAGTGAAAAATATGTCTGGCAAGATCTCTTTCATAGGTGGAACTTAAAAATCTAACCTCATAGAAGTACAGTGGCATGATAGTTTGGTCAGTGTTGGGGAGGTAATGCTAAAGCATACAAAATTGCATTGAAATAAAGGCAGTCAGTTCAAGAGATCTATTGTACAATGTATGTTATATTCTTGAAAATTATGAGATTAGATTTTCTGTGATCTCACCACAAATGTCATGGTTATGTGAGATAATGCATATGCTAATCAGCTTTATTTAACCACCCACTATATGCATATTTGAAATACATGTCTATTTGAAACACAGATATATATTTCAAAACATATTGTATCCAATAAATATATGCAATTTAAGCCTTCAATTTTAAAAATAGCTAACTATGTATAATGGGTGACATGTGTATAATCCCAGCACTTTGGAGGCTAAGAGAGGAGGGATATTTGTAAATTCAAGTCCAGTTAGGGTTCCATAGTGAAGTCAAGTTCACTCTGGGATACTCAGGGAGACTTTGTCTCAAAAATAATTGAATTCAAAGAACACCAAAGACACACCCGTGACTGACACTAAAAACTTATTTTCATATTGGAATTGATTCATTAATTAGCACCTTCACCAATAGTTACTTTATTATGTGCTATATACATATAATTATGAATACATATAATTATTGGTGTTGGCTTAATATCTCTGTCCTGTTCACACTTTTATAGAGTAAGTACTTACACATGGGATCCTGCTAAGTGCCTTTGGCATTCAGGTCATCGCCTAGTAAGAAATAAAAAAGCATGCATCTACACAAAGCGTTCATGTGAATTCTCCTAGCCACATTCCTGATAGTCCCCAAGATGTCTATAAGCAAGTAAACAGATAAACAAAATGTCCACATGAATAGAATTTGACTCAACATAAAAGTAATAGCTAAGAGCATGGGTGGGTTTCAGAAACAGTATGGCAGGTAGAATATAGAAGCCAGAAAGAAAATATTACGTAGGGCAAAACTCCAATTATATGAAATTCTAGGAAACTAACATTAATGTGTGATGAAAGGGAGATTAGTGTTTTCCTGGGGCAGGAGGAGGGGGAATCTCCAGTGTCAAGGGTCACAAGAATATATTCCAGGATGATAAAGATATTCTCTGCTCTGAGTGGTGTTAGTTGCATGGGTACACACGTTTTAGAGTATTTTTTTTTTACATTGATTTATTTTGGATGTGGACAGAGTGTGTGCCATAGATCTTGTGTGGAAATCAGAGGACAATGAAGAGGCTAGGTTCTCTCCTTCCACGGGGTGGGAGCCGGGTGTGGAAGTCAGGTTAAGAAGGTCATCACCATAATGCTGTGTAGTTTAAATGGGTGCAGCTTAATGTATACAAATGACACATCAACACGTTGGTTTTAAAAATAATACTGACGAATGCTCTCTGTTCTACTTTCTGATTTGTCATAATAAATCTAATAACATAATTAAGAAAAATAGCTTGGTTTCACGCCATTTTTTTCTTATGAACCTATACTCAGGGCTAGGGGCTCCTGCACTATTTTCTACGAATGCATAAATTATTCTCTAAGTACGCTCTCGTCCATCTCTGAAAATCAATGTCAAGGTCACCCAGCCAGAGTATGTGAAAGCTATCTCCTTTCCCCTCTTGAAAATGGCTTTCTACTTTGTCATCTCGGCTTTCCGTGACTGTTTATCTCTTCCAATTTCCCACCCCAAAGAGGTAAACAAAAATTCTGTCATCGTCTCATTTGTGAGATCTCTTAGTTCCCTGGGTTGTAATTCACCTAAATTGGGAGGCTGAAAACTTACTCGAAGCCATTTCGTGCTCTTTCATCTTGAGTCTCCTTTGCAACAGGACTTCTGAGTTGGGGCTATTTTGTGAGAGAATTTCGACTGCAATTCAAGAAGCCATTTGATGCTTGTGAGCCATTACGTTAGCCTGTGTCAGGCTGTCTGGCTCCGAGGCTGATGTGGACTATGTCTGAGTACCTTTCTACATGAGCGCACCGCAATTTCCTGCCTGAGAGTCCAATATTGATCTGCCCTGACCACTAAAGGATCTTTACTCTCCTTCACTACTGTGGTGACAGGAGACAAGGTTACTTAGACCTTTCGTCTTGTACTGATTTCAGGTACTCACACACGACAGATGCATATATATANAATACATGCCACAGTCGGCATTCTGTGTTAAAAGGTGCTGAAAAAATGTATCCTCTCTGTTTGGGCAAAAGTGGTTCAAGTGTGGAAAAGGGAGAGTTAGGTGCCAGTCTTTGTTCTGAGCCTTGGGGCCTCGGAGCCTGCAGTCTCTAGTCGGCTTCATTCACCCAGCCACTGTCGGCCTGTGTGTGTGGTTGGCGAGGGAGAGAGCCGGGTGGCGTGCCTTCACGTCAGGGACAGAGAACTATGAGCTAAGGAATGCAGTTTAGAGGCCCTGGTATGTGAGGTGCTGCCTGCTTTTCCTGTTCGGAACACTGGGTATTAAGAAAAGCTGGGTTTGGTAAAGGATACCTGGAATAGAAGGAATCCTTTGTGCTTTGGAGGCAGAGCTTGGAACTGAGACCTCTTTGTCAGTGGATGACATAACAAAAGGGAGCACTTATCAAAACCTCATCAAAACATAATGGCTCTCTGAGAGGGCTTGGAGTACTTCTCTGAGAACACTTATTTAGGCTACTAGGATACAAAAACCCCCTAACAAGAATTCTGTAATACCCTCAAAGCCTAAAATGTACAAAAAAGAATGGAATATTCGAAAAAGTCCTGTCTCAGGTTTCCAAATGTTGTTTTCTGAGGCAGATCTTACGATACAGACCAGGCTGGCTAGAAACCCATGATCCTCCCACCTCAGCCTTCTGGTTGCTAGGATTAAAGGCAAGTGCCACAACACTTGCCAAATATTTTCTTTCTGAAGAGCACTGGGAGTGTTAGATTGACTCAGGAGGTCAGCAGAGATGTTTATAGAAATATAATCTGCAGGACTGGAGAGATGGCTCCGTGATTAAGAATGCTTGCTGTTGTTCCAGACCTCAGCTGCCCGAAACTCCAGCTCCAGAGGAATCTAATGAGCTCTCCTGGCCTCCTAGGGCAGGGCACCCCCTACCCCACAAATGTGATCGTGTGCATGCACACCCAATACACACACACACACACACACACACAAGTCCTTTTTTTTTTAAGAACTCCAATCTTAAACCCAGTGGCAGTGGCGCACGCCTTTAATTCCAGCACTCAGAAAGCAGAGGCAGGTGGATCTCTGTGAGTTCAAGGCCAGCATGGTTCACATAGTGAGTTCCAGGACAGCCAGAGCTACACAGAGCAGCCCTGTCTTAAAAACAAAATCCAATCTGTGATCCAACTTAATGCAAAATCCCTTGTGCCTGACCCCTGCGCATGGCTCTTGTATGCAGAGATAACTAACTCTCATGAGTCTGATAATTCTTTTGTTGGAGCCATCCCTTTTCACCGTGGATCGAATCCCTTCTAGGTAACTTGTATACATCAGCCCCATTCCTGCGCTTTAAGTGAATACAGAATAAAAACATATCCTTTCGAGTCTGATAGTCCTTTAAATATTTGAAGTGGGCATTCCTGTTTCTTGTTAGTTTCCAATTTCCTTGGTTAAAGACTTCCCAGTTCCTTCAATCCTTGCTCCCTGGTTGTTTGCAGATTCTGTGCCGGATGAATTCAAAGTGACCGATAAGATCCTTCACGTTGATTCAGTCCTTAAGTACAGTGTTACTTACGGGTAAGACAGCTGCATGGAACACACGCGATCAGACACTTCCATTAGAGCCTCTGCCTGACCACAAATAGCTGCTCTGGCCTAATTGCTCACCACATTGGGTATGCGATTCACAGTCCAGAGACAGTTCTTTAGGCATGAGCAATTTTCTGAAGGCTATTCAAAAGTATAAACTATATTAATTATTGAACAAAAATACTGTCAAAGCCTGTTCATTTCTCAACATTCAGAGGCCACTCTGGTCCTACAATGTGATACAGAATAAGAATAGTAGAATAATAGTAATAGAAATGTCACAATTTGTCTCTTTCTTGACTCCATCTTCGCGGCAGCAGCCTCGGCGTCCGAGGGTTAGTCGCCAACATGCAGCTCTTCGTACGCGCCTAGGAACTACACACCTCGAGGTGACCGGCCAAGAAACGGTCGCTCAGATCAAAGCTCATGTGACCTCACTGGAAGGCATTGCCCCGGAGGATCAAGTCCTGCTTCTGGCTGGCTCGCCGCTGGAGGATGAGGCAACCCTAGGCCAGTGTGGCGTGGAAGCTCTGACCACTTTGGAAGTAGCTGGCCGCGTGCTGGGAGGTAAAGTTCATGGTTCCCTGGCCCATGCTGGAAAAGTGAGAGGTCAAACTCCCAAGGTGGCCAAGCAGGAGAAGAAGAAGAAGAAGACAGGCCGGGCCAAGCGACGGATGCAGTACAACCGTCGTTTTGTCAACGTTGTGCCCACCTTTGGCAAGAAGAAGGGCCCCAATGCTAATTCCTAAGTCCTATTGTGATCCTGGCAGTCTAATAAAGTCTCTTTGTCCAAACATGTTACTGCTTTCTTCATTTGCAAGGCCTTAGGAAGAAATAGACCTCTTCGGCTAGGGAAGTGCGTCTTGATCATTAGGAAGGGTAA
>NW_026068029.1:1887593-2037368 GCF_014885135.2 Alexandromys fortis | reverse complement strand
AAAAAAAAAAAAAAAGAAATGTCACAATTTAACGAATTCCAAAATTGTAGAAGAACATCTAAGGCGTCTGCATTTGTTTCAGGTATATTGGAGAACAGAATGCATTGCTGAAGGCCAGTGACAGCGAGGACATTTCAAGGACTCATGATAACTTTCTAGTTTTCCTAGCACTTTCTCTGTCAGGTCATTCAACATCATCCTCAAAGACTGCAGGGAAGCTGATGGGAATGTTTTTTCCCTAAAGCTAGGAGCTGTGTTATGTCATAAGACATCGTAGAAAGAGAATTTTTTTAAATCAAGGTACATCTTTACAAGTCAGCACATTTGCCATGTTCTTTTTTTCTAATGCATGGCACTAAAACACAGAGCCCAGTCTTTGTGGAGTGAATGCCCCTCACTAAATGAGCTTCAGTCTACAAGACACTATAAGCTAAAGGGTGATTCCCTCTGCTGCATCCAAGTCTCCTCTTCTTTGTGGGCTGATAATAGTTTTGTTCTCCACTCTGAAATCACGAAAGTGGTCCCACTGGGGTCTGTGTGCTCGAAGTTATAATGTTGGTTAGGGGAGGGAAGGGCGTTGGGAAAATGTGGTTTCATTTTCTCCTTCAATAAATAGCCTTAGCCTCTATCTACTGTGAGCACAAGAAAGGAGGGACATGCACTGACAAGAAAGCAAAACAGAAATCTACTCAAGGTCGTGCTTGTTGACGACTAAGATTCAAATACATTTGTTCTAGAGCTTAGAGTCCTAGTTCTAGATAAGAACTACCTATTTTATGGCTACCTCTCCCAAGTGTTGTAAAGAATGGGTCCAAAGTCTCGTTAGACCATATAATTTTATAGATATGCGGACAAGTATGCATTTTCATTGTTTGACCCTACATTGATAGTTACCCATCCCTTCTTCCTGTTTGAGTACTGACAGAAACCTGCCATTGTTGAGACCTGCAATTGTCCCATTAAAAATATTAACTCAAAGTTATTCTAATTTTCAAATTTAATTTTTTTAGGTGAGCCTACAAAGTTTTATTGCAGACTGTCCTAATATATGTATGGTGGTTTGAATTTTTTGGCCCCCATAGGCTCATATGGAATGGCACTATTAGGATGTGCAGTTTTGTTGGAGAAAGTATGTCACTAGAAGAGTGCTTTGAGGTTTCAAATCATCAAGCCAGGACCAGCATCTCTTGGCTCTTCCTGCTGCCTGCTCTTGGCTCCTTTTCCAGCACCATGTCTGTGTGCGTGTGTGTCACCATGCTTTCTGCCATGACTAAAACTCTGAACTTGTAAGCCAGCCTCAGTTAAATGTTTTCCTAATTTTTCTAGTCATGGTGTCTCTTCACAGAAATGGAACATTGACTAAGACAATATGTATACTTATACTTTGTTCTAATCATCTTCAGAAACCAGAACTACCAAATGATCTAGCAATGTCACTCCGAGTATATATATTTCCAAAGGTCATAAAATCTGTATGTTGAAGAGAAATCCTTACCCTATATTTATTATATCATTATACATCACATCCATGAGATAGAATAAACCCACATATCCAGCAATGTATAAATGAAGAAAATATGGTCTATATACATAATAGAATAATATTCCAATACTTAAAACAAAGAAATTCTGTCACTCTCAATGATGTGGATAAACTCAGATGGCATTATACTAAGTAAAATAATCTATAAATATAATTTAACAACATTGTAGAAGCAAATGATACAATGGGAGTTGCAGTGGGAAGGATAAGACTAGATGATAGCCAAAGGGTATAAAATTGAAGTTAGGGGGAATTAATTCAACAGATTTATTGTACAACACAGTGACTATAGTTAATAAAGTATTCTTTAAAAATACTGAGATTTTTAGTCTTTTACACACACACACACACACACCATACACTCTCACACATACAAATAAGAATAAAAATGTGAGAAGAAAGGAGGAAATGGACCAGAGACAAAAGAGAGGAAGATCAAGAAGGGTGGTAGGGGCGATAGGTAGAATGCATAGGGGGCTGGAGAGATGGCTTAGTACTTGCTACTTTTGCAGAGAATTTAGGTTCAGTTCCCAACATCCACGTGGTGGCTCCTAACCATCTGTCCATCCATAACTAGGGGATCTGATACCAAGGATTCTTGTGCCCCCAAACAAGTATTTATGAGATCACCTACAAAAGTGAGGTTTCCAAAGAAAGACCTGGTAGAAAGAAGCAATCTAGGAAGGGAAAACCTCACCTGTCTTCTCCATTTGCCCTTTTCCTCCCTTAACTGTGACCATAATACCTACAGGCAGAGCAGTCTTACACCCTTCATGAAGAAAGACACACGCCTTTAATCCCAGCACTTGGGAGGCAGAGGCAGGCAGATCTCTGTGAGTTTGAGGCCAGCCTGGTCTACTAGAGCTAGCTCCAGGACAGGCTCCAAAGCTACAGAGAGACCCTGTCTCAAAAAAAAAAAAACCCAAAAACAAAAAAAAAAAGGAAAGGAAGAAAGAAAAAGGGAAAGAAAGAAAGAAGAAAGCAAAGAAAGACACAGCCCACAGATGACAAAGATGTAAGAAATCTGTGTCCTTGGTGGCATTGTGGCGCCTAGATTTATTTTTTCTTTATTGGCATTTGTTAACGTTTTTTTTTTTTTCTTCTGTTGACTGGTTGGTTGATTTGAAACATGCTCTTGCTATGTAGCCCAGGTTGGTCTCAAACTCATGCAGTTCTCCCTCTCAGCCTTCTCGGTATTATAATTACTAGCATCTGCCATTAGGCCTGGCTAGAATTTTTTCTTTTAGAGATTTAAGTGATGTTCCATGCAGGTCTATGTAATCCTTACTGATTCAACTGTTTTGCTCTTGTTTCCCTTCAGCTGGTCTGCAAGGTTCAGACCACAGTGAAAAATAACGAATCGGAAGTCTTCCTATAGGCATTCCCATCACAGTTATTCGGGGGGGGGGGGGGGGGCTATGAGACCAGCAGCAGTCTCTGCCTGGGACTGGCTGCTCCCAGGGCCCGCTGCCTGCTGCCACATGGCCTCCTACCACCATTTAGGACCTACAGCATTTCTGCTGCCTACTGCTACCCGGGAGCATTTTTTCAAAAAGACTAACAACTTCCAGGTATGGTACGCTAGCAGATTAGAGGCTGCGTCTCTGTGAGCAAGAAAAGGAGATTATCAGACTGAGAGAAAAGAAACTAGCCCCAAAAGTGAAAAATCTACAAAGGAAGTAAAAAGGTATCCAAACAGTGCAGAAACAAAGATGTGTGACCTAAAGTCTGAGCGCAGCCTCAGCTGCACTGTTTCCAGGTGGGAAGAGGGAACTCAGAAGCTTCTTCTAGAAAGTAAGCCCCATCTTCAGGACGAACCGGAGGCCCTCACAAGTCCCAGATATGGCTCTGGGTTTTCATGAGGCATTGGTTCCTCTTGTGGACAGACCAGCAATACTGAGAAAGAGAAATCCATTTTGTCTGCTCTGTGACTAGGAGGGAGTGGCCGGCTGCCATCTTGAGAGATCATCCGTTGTTTAAAAAAAAAAAAAAAAAAAAAAAAAAAAAAAAAAACTGAGCTGCTCCAAGGGATCAGGAAACTGGTAGTGCAGGTCAGGGAGCCTCGGTTTAGCCTGCCCTAAGTCGTGAGTAAAGAAAGGCCAAGTGTGGTGGCGGGAGATTCAGCTCAGGCAGCTAAGTGAGTGCATAGGGAGGCCACTTGTGGAGTGGAGACCCAAGACAGGTCTCATCAACAGAGAATTGCCCCAGAGTTGGAAAGGACTGAACCTGAGGCAAGCAGAAGAATCAACTTCTGGAGCCAACTACCATAGAGCCTGAGACTTGATACCCACAACAGCCTCCTTCCAGTGGGGTGAAGAATACTCAAGGGGTCTTGAAATCACTGGAGCAATCTGCTTCCCTCACCTGCAACACACCTGGGGGGCACACCCCAGCTAAATACAGTCACTTTGAAAGAGTAACTAGCATCTGCCTAGTCTCAGCTTGAGAAGCTGCCCAACCCACAGACTGCAAAGTTAAATGTGGCCAGCAGAGGCCCCTGGTACCTCAAAGGAAGAAAATTACCAAGGTGAAGTTAGCTGTGGCTGGATTCAGACACTTGTCCAATACAACAGAAATCACAGAAAGGGCCAGAACCCACACATTCAACTGACACTCCCCAAACCCCATGTATATAATCAAGCCTCCAATTTTCAAGAGCTCTACTCTTCTCTACGTTTTAGGTTTTTTTTTTCTTTTTCCGTTATCCCCATGATTCTTTTTCCTTTACATTTAAGCAAGATTTTAAAAACATTTTGCAAGCTGTGTGTGGTAACACGTGCCTTTAACCTCAGCACTGAGGAAGCAGAGCAACGCAGATCTCTGAGTTTGCTAGGGCTGCATAATAAAACCCTGTCCAAAATAAATTTTTGTTAGATATCCATCTAATTTGGTTTATACATTTTTTCCACTATTAAACAATATTTTCCTTCTTTAGTTTCTCTTTGCTTTTTAGGCCTTTGTGTTTCCTCAACCACCATGCCTGCCCCCCACCTCCCATCCAATCCCCCAAATCTCAGAGAATGTCAAGGAAGAAGAGGAGGAAAGAATGTAAGAGCTGGAGGATGGGGAGGAATACGGTAAATTACTGTCTTCTAGACAGGACAAGACAATTGCACTCAGGAACTCTTGGTAGCTATCATTACCCACATATAAGATCAAATCAGCCAAAATCCTGCATAACTGGGAGAGGTGCTATGCAGGCCACACCCCTAAGGAAGGGCTAATTGGCAGTTGCTAGCTGATGGGGGAGGAGGAATAATTGTTTTTGAGGATAACTTTGTTCCAGTGGATGGTTTCATAGATAGATAGATAGATAGATAGATAGATAGATAGATAGATAGCACTAACTGAACTTAGAGGGTAATTTTTTTTAAGGAGGAAGAAGTGTGAAGTTGAAGGGTAATGTTCAGGTGCATGGGAGTTGGAGGAGGGAAATGAGGAATGGCTATGATTATATTACACACACACATACTGTACACATTTATGAAATTTTAAGAGTAAAGACAAATATCTTTATGAAGAGCATCCTGCTTTTGCGGGAGGAGGATAAAAGTGGATAACGGTATGTGTTCTCCAGTAAAATTCCTTATACATTTGTCTGAAACTGTCAGAGAGTTAAAGCATGAAAAAAAGTAGCCTCCTCAACCTCTATCAGAAAACTTAGACCTCATAAACAATTTCAGCAAAGTAACATACATACATACAGACACACACAGAGAGACATGTAACCTAATAGGATAGAGTAGAGGATCCCAAAATAAACTCACACAGTTATAGCCACCTAATTTTTCATCAAAATGTCAAAGGCATAAATTGGAAGAAATGCAGCATCTTAACAAATGGTGCTGGGGAAACTAGACTTTCACATGCAGAAGAAGGACATTAGACCCTGTCTATCACCCTGCATAAAAATAAATTCAAAATGAATCAAAGGCCTTCAAGTTCCACCTGGAAGGTGGCAACTGCTAGAGGAAAACTCTTGAAGATATAGACATGGGCGAGAATTTTTAGAGACGAACTCTAACAGCTCATGGGAAATACAAAGCATCAACGAATGCAATAGAATGATGAATTCTTGAAAATGTGCTCAACATCCTTATCCATCAGAGAAATGAAGATTAATGAATCAATGATTCTTTATGGCAAAAGAAACAACAACTAGATAAAGAGGCTGCCTACAGAATGGAGAAATATGTCAAATGCACATCAAATAGGGAGTTAGTATCTAGGATAAATAAAGAATCATAAAAATTAAACACCAAAAAATCAAATCGTCTGATCAATAAATGGAGTAATGAACTGAATAGACAGTTTTCAAAAGAAGAGACACAAGTGTCCGATGAATTCTTGAAAATGTGCTCAACATCCTTATCCATCAGAGAAATGAAGATTAAAACTGCTACTGAGCATGTGCCGAAAGAATACTTATTAACTGCGAGTAAGATTACAAACTGAGGCAACCACTCTACACACCAGTGTGAAGTTGCCTGAAGACAACTGAAATAAAAAAGATCCAGCCAGCACTCTTAGGTGTATAACACTCTTGGGACTCTCAGTCAACATAGCACATAGATTCTTACACATTCATGTTTACTGCTGAACTATTCACAATAGACAGGAAATGGGATCAACATACATCGATGTCTGTCAATAGACAAATGGATAAAGAAAATATGGTAAATGTGCCCAGTGGAATTTATGCCGCTATAACGGATGTGCCATACTTTGTTCAAGCCCATAGATAGTCTGCCCCTTTCTGAGTGGAGGTGGAGGAGGAGTGAATGGGGAGGGGTAGATGGGAGTAGGGGGGGATAGGAGGAGAGGAGGGAGGGGAAGCTGTTATCAGTATGTAAAATAAATGAAAAAAGTTAATTAAATAAAATTAAATTTAAAAAGAAATTAAATGCAGGTTTTCCAAATGAGAAAGAATCAAAATGTGCTCACATTCTGCTGTAGCATAATGATAGCTAATGCTTGTCATGCTTTTACACTTGGAAACAATTATCCTGGGACTGGGACTTTAGCTCAGGGTAAGCTACATAAGGAGAGCATTTGAAGCTTTAAAATAGTAGAAGCCAGAAGGGTCAAGGACTTCACAGGAAAACCCACAGAATCAGCTAACGTGGGCACATGAGAGCTCAGAGATGCAATCGACAACCAAGGAGTCTGCATAGGACTGACATAGGCCCTCCGCATATATGTGACAGTTGTGTAGCTTGGTCTTCTTGTGGGACTCCTGGTAGTGGGAACAGGGGACTGTCTCTGACTCTTTTGCTGGCTTTTTGGACCATATTCCTCATACTGCATCACCTTGCCCAGCCTTGGTACAGGGTGTGGTGCTTAGTCTCACTGCAACTTAATATGCTATGGTTTGTTGATATCCATGGGAGGCCTGCCCTTTTCTGAATAGAAACCAAGGAATAGTGGATGAGGGCGGGGCAGAACTGGGAGGAGAAGAGGGATGGGAAACTGCAGATGGGATATAAAAACCAATCAATAAATAAAAAATTTAGAAGAAAAAAATGAAATCATAACATTTACAGGAGAATGAGTGTAACCGGAGATCATTATATTAAATGAAACAATTCAGATGTATTTTTCTTATATGTGGAATGTAAAACTTAAATTACATAGTGTGTATCTATCTATACATTTACATATGTGGACAGGTCACAAAACTAGAAAGAGGATTGTGAGGGGGAGAAAAATTAGTGAAGTTGGGTAATAAGAATACATTTGATGAGAATGGCAGAAGGGAACACTGGGCAAGGAAGTGAACTACCTGGGGGAAGGAAGGGGCAGCAGAGGTGAGACAGGGTATCAGGAAAGGGTGGTGATTATAAACAAAGTATAATGACATACATGTGTGACGATGCTGCGATGAAACCCATGATTTTGCATGTTAACCTAAAATTTTTAATTTTCAAAGCTCTGTGGATGCTTAATCCCTGCTTATAAAAAAAGTATATCGTTTGCATAGAACCTATGCACACTATGAGTGTTAGTCTTAATTAGCAACTCAACACAACTTAGATTCACCTGGAAAGAGAGTCACAAAGAGGGACTGTCTGGGTCAGGCTGGCCTGAGGCGCATCTGTGGGAGATTGTTTTGATTGCCTTAATTGATGTGGAAAGACCCAGCCCTGGACTCAGTGTAGAGAAAGCGAGCTAAGAGCTGGGCATACAGTCACTTCTCTCTCTGCTTTTAACTGTGGATGGTACTAGCTGCTCAAGTAATACCTCCTTTAATTTCTCTGCTACAATGAATGGGCTGTAATCTGGATGTGTGAGCTAAAATAAACCCTTTCTCCTTTGCTTTTCACCTGGGTATTGTATCACAATAAAAACAAAACTGGGGCAAACAGCCATCTGCACACCTTAAATCATCTCCAGATTACTTCTGACACATAATATGAAATCTATACATCCTGTATATATTCATTCCTGTAGATTCGGGACAGTCCTCAGTGCACGGCAAATTCATGTTTTCTTTTTTGGAAATTTTAAAAAAATATTTTTAATCCAGTGTTGGCTGAGTAAGATAAGAAGGATAAAGATGGCTATATTTCCCTCTTTTCTGCTGTTCCAACACCTCATGCACATATTAAAATGCATAGTGGTAGGAAATTCCCTAGCAGAGCAAGCTAACCCAGGGGGGTCAGAACTCCTCGTGCCCCTCTTTAATCCTGTCACCACTGAAAGTCTCTCTCACCTTTAAGTTAATTTTTGGAAAAAAAAATCTATCTTATGATTTCACGTCCACTCTAATCTGCCCCCTTATGTCTTTCCTAGCTTTAGCAATAGGACAGACAATGTTTGTTTTGCCTTGATTACAAAAGTAAATATAATTGTGCTAGAATTCTGCAAGATGGTAGCCTAGGGGAAACTAGGTAAGGGGCACAATGGAGCTCTCTGTTAGTCTTCAAAACCGCATCTGAATGTGCAATTATCTCAAAATAGCACAGAGAGTTTAATAATTTAAGGTTATCATTTCCTTGAATGCAAAGGACTGACGCAAGGCCGAAGAGCGTTTCTAAGTGATTGGGGAGAAATTCAGACATTGAAGACAGCTGGGCAGAGGGAATCTTGTGCCTGCATGGAGTAAACTTACTGGCCTCACAGCTGCATTCGTTCTGGGTATTTGGCCTTAGTAACAGTTTCAAAGAAAGCAAATTCAGCTGTTTATGGATTCTTTATGGCATCTGGGGAGAAGATAATTGAGGAACATTTAGGCCAGGCTCTCCAGATCCTTACACCCAAGTTAAGGCAGTTCTGCACTACTGCCCTTAACAGAATCTCTTATCTGGCATGGTGCTGGCTTAGGAATCAGATAAAAGGCTTCGATGATAACTTGACTCTACCATAGATTCATGGACAGACTTGCCCAATCCCACCTCACCGAGCCTCTGTGACAAATACGAGAGTTGCCTGAGAAGACAACAGAGGGTAATGGGCTGGCGCTGTGTGCTGCTTCTGCTGTAGCATGCAGATTCACTTGAGCTGCATCAAAACATGCATGCTGAATCTTTTTCCCTATCCTTCCCTTAAGGAAGTTGTAAAGTTAACACAGCTCCTACCTCTTTAATGCAGGCCCCATAATAAGATCTATATTATTGATTACAAAGAGCTTTCAGTGGATATTTTAAGCCTTAGCTAAAGAGGATATTACTTTGATAATTTTTGTGCTGAAACACCACGCGTCATTTTTTTTTTTTTTTTAGGAAGCACAAAGGCCTGCTTCTCCACTGTCTCAAGACCTTTGACTGCCGCAGGAGCTAGCATCAGAGGCACCAGCTGGGTTTCAGGGCTGTGTTGGCAGAACTCAAAAAATGTCAGTACCCATCGGTGTCTTTTGGGAGTTCTTAAGACCTGATTGCGGAGATAGCTCAGTCTTTTCCAGAAATGACTGCCCCCTACTGCTTTATTGATCCCTGCCAGGTATTGCACTTTTGATCCTTTCGCTTGCTGTGGCCTATTCTCTGAGTTGCAGCGCAGATCTGGTATGCTGAACTGTCCAGCTGGCAGACTTCCTGATTCCACTCCCAACCCCTCCCTAGTTTGCTTTGAGCTGATTCGGAACCGGATCACGAACAGAAATGATTGTCTGCGCTGCATGGTTAGCACTTCTTTAATTCCTGGCGTCTCGAGATTAAATTAGCCATGTTGCTGGCCTTGTGTTCCGAGAGCACTGCGTTTTTGAAAACCAACCTTTCATCGTGCTCGACAATGTCGGGTGAATCTGTGCCTGGCCCAAGTATTGATCTTCGTGGCCAGAGAAGGAGGTGACAAAAAGAAACGTAGGGGCGAATCAGAGAAACAAGAATGAAGACGGCAAAGAAGAGCGTTCAGTTTTCTTAAGATTCTCCATGACTGCCGTGGAAGAAATCTTATAAACGAAAAGGAAAAAAAAATACTCTCCTTGCCAACTTCATTTGCAATAATAATAATTTAGAATAAGCATTTCATTTGATACTTTCCTCATTGGTGTCACCATCTGCCCTGCATTAGTGGGACACCTTAATGATAGACCTCCTAGGAACAATTACTAATGACGTTGTGTAGAACGTGAGTCAGCGAACACAATGGCCCACCACCTGTTTTATTCAGTTCCACGGTTGTACATCTTCAGATAGTTGGCAAAAATGAAAAAGAGAATAATGTATTTTGTGACATATGGAAATAAATGAAATGAAAATTCAGTGTCCAAAAATGGTTTTGTTGACAGTCATGTTCATTCTTACATTTTGTTGATGGCTGTTTTCACACTAAAATAGGAACATTGAACATTTGTAGCTGAGATCATGTAATACAAAAAGCCCCAAATATTATTATCTATCCCTTTACAAAGAATTATTACTCTTTCTCTACCCCATTACAGCCCTATAGAATTTTCCCAATAATAGAATTAGTCTATAATCTCTACTGTCTAAACCAGTGGCCATTAGCCACATATACTACTTAAATTGAAATTAATTAAAATCAAATAAAATGAAAAATTCCCCCAGTGCCTCTAGCCATATTTCAAATGCACTGGGGCCATATATGACTAGTGGCTGCCATATTAAACATAAGCCCAGAATAATAAATTAATCTCTCTCTATTGTTTGTTCTGAGGAATATATTGACTTCTATCATTGCTTCCTTCTTCCTTTCCGAACTTTTTTGGATCATTTAACTGCTTCATTTTACACTCAAAGGAAAATTGTTTCTGTAGCTTATGTACTCTTGTTTTCCTTCCTTCCTTCCTTCCTTTCTCATGCCTCATGCATTCCAGGCTGTCCTACATAGCCGAGATTCACCTTGAGCCCCAGATCTTCCTGCCTTCCCTCCCAAGTGCTGGGATTATAGGCAACATGCCCAGCCTTAGCTTAAGCCCATCCCGAGACAAAGATTTGGAAACGGATCTTGGGGAGCAATAGAACTAGAGTAGGTCCATTAGATAAAGAAGTTTAGAAAGTCAATAAATGGTGTGTTAGCAAGTGTATTGGTTATTTTTCATCATTATAAAATCCCTGACATTGAAGGAAGGGAGGATTTATTTTGGCTCACAGTTTGAGAGAATATAGTCTATCACAGTGGCAAAAGCATAGCAGCTGGGATGTAACACAGCTTGTCACATTCATCTGCAGTCAGGAGGCAGAGAGATGAATACTGGTGCTCTCTCCCTCTGCTCTGTTTTTTATTCCATCTAAGGCCACAAGCCATGGGGGTGAGACTGCTCGTCCTCAAGGTAGTTCTTCTCTTCTCACTTGAGTATCACTGGGAAGAACATCCTCTCTATGTACCAAGAGGCGTATCTCTTAGGTTAACCCATATCTGGTCAAGTTAACAATGAGTAACTGATGATCAGCCCCACTGGGGAAACTCTAGGGAAACTGTGACTTGATCCTAGTAAGGCTAGAAGAATCTGGGATACTTACACATCAGCCTCCCCAATAGGTATTGTTTAAAGATTCCATCTGGGGGCCTTAACTCTTCAGAACTTTATATTAAATACACCTTTATGACATAGAACCCCCTCCCAGGCAGAGAATCACAGGAGTTTATGATAAGCAGCCCACAGTACATAGTGGTAATACCAAGGAGTTATGGGAAAGGTAGTGAAAAGCATAACACAGGAAACTCAAATTACTGGTTCTTGGTCTTTGTAATATCATTGCTAAAAGGCTAGTTGGATAAAGTTAGTGGCTGCAATTGAGGCTTGAATGACATTCGTAAATGACCAATATATACATTTTAGCCAGTTAGCCAGTGTTGCTACAATGTATCCTGCGATGGCCCCATGGAACTCTCCCACTGCCCCATCAAGCCCAACATATGTTCTAGCTTTGACACCTGGACATGGGTTGACCATTGAACTATAGTTTGGGGCCATGCCGGAAGTTAGTTATCAAACAACTGCCTCAAGGTAAGTAGCCATAAAGTGAGAACAGGAAACGAAGCAGACACATGACTGACACACTGGCAAAACTGATGAGGATTCAAACATCAGTCTCCGTGTGCTGGAGATGTGCCAAACAAGCCTCAGGTGCCTGCTGGCGCCTCTGGTGTCGCGTCTATGGGCTGAGATGCAAGTGAGCCTGGACAGAACAATTCAGAACAGCAGAAGCCAGCATCCGATTAGAGTTAGGAAAGTAGAGAAGCATACTGGCTATCAGAAAGTCTCAGGAATTCCACACAAAACCTCAATGCTGAATATCACAGCTTCATTTTGGAGGGGATCAGCCAAGATCAGATGTTTCAAATTATGTTGTGTTTTTAACCTTCTAAACTTTCTAAACATAAACGTTTTCCGTTAGGGATAATCTTTCTTTTTTTTTTTTAATTTAAGCAGTTTGCTGCATCTCTGTAATCAAGCAAAATTGGGTCTTTTCCTATCTTCTTTCCTTCTGACGTTCGGCTGCTGCCCCCGCCCCCCCAGCTAAGGCTTTGTGTCTAGCCTTGTATCTGAAATTCCTTTCTTCAGGGGAGTCGTGAGTCTTTAGAACTGACCACCAAAGTGAAAGTATACAGAGTCATCTATACAGACTTCCACATGGATCTGGATAATTATAACAGTCACACAAAAGTGTCGCTGCTTGTCACTTGTGCCACTATAACAAAGCACCATAGGCTGGGTAACTTACTAACCATAAAATTATTTCTCATGGTTGTGACCGCTGGAAGTCCAAACTCAAGACACTGGCAGATTTGGTGTCTGATGAAGATCCACTTTCTGCTTCATAGATGGCAACTTCTTATGTCCTCAACATAGGAGAGTCAAGTTAGCTCTCTTATAAGGTCTCTAGTCCCATTCATGATGGCTGTGCCCCATAATATCGTCACTGTCACTGTCCAGAGAGCCCTCACGCCATCATGAATGAGACTACCTCATATAAGAGAGCTGCCTCCCACTACCATGGTAATGATGATTAGATTTCAACATACAAATGGTGGAGGAGAGACACCAATATTTAGAGCATAGCATTTGTTCTGTACTTGTTAGGATAAGCATAGCGGTTACACTAAATACCATAATCTCAGTGGTTTAACAACGTGATTTATTCTTCAGTCATACAAAACAGTTACGATGGAAGCTGCTGGGCCTATAGTCATTCAAGAACTCGAGCCTGAGGAAAATGCTGAAGTCTTGAATATGTGACTTCCAAGATGACTAAACACAAATTCAGCCAACTAATAGCAGAGAGGGCAGAGATACAGGGAAAGTTCTGAAGAGACTGCTGTCATAGAAGGTTCTGACAAGGCCAAGCTGAAAATTGGCATTTCTATCACATTAGCACACTCCACTGGGCAGGACTCAGTCACATGGCATCCTCTAATAGTAGCACAGACGAAAATATTTAGTCTAAACGAATGTCAGGAGAAAACAGCTTGCTGCCTGTCTCGTCCGTTTCTGCCACAGATCTGACCAGAGGACCAAGCCTTGTCTTTTTTCCTAATGGCCTTTCCCCATACAACTGAGAAGTGGAAAGGCCTCTCTAGTCCCCTGGCTGTGGAAATATGTGATGAGTGGACCCCATTAAAAGCCTCTTTGCTTTGTTGTTGTTGTTGTTCTCGTTGTTTAATCCTTATGATATTTGAACTGGTCTTGAAAATAGGGCAATGATGAGGGGTAGAAAGTGAAAAAGATGGGAGCCTGAATCATGGCACTAACACCAGAGCCATTGCTGGGTCTGTAACTGGGTACCACCAGAGCCATTGCTGGGTCTGTAACTGGGTACCACCAGAGCCATTGCTGGGTCTGTAACCTAGGTAACAAAGATTCAGAACACTTGTAAGCTCAAGACCTCCTGCCCCTGGTGTCCTTGAGAGGATTGGAGCTTCTGTAGAAAATGACCTGCTCCATTGATAATGCATCTACCATGCCAGAGACGAGAAAGAAATACATTCTTCAGAGGGCAGAAGCGGCACATTCTTTTTTCATCTCCTATGATACAGAGTAGGAGTGCTGTAAATGCCAAGCAATATGGATTTTTAGAACGATGACTCACCATTTCTTTTTCTTTTTCAAGGCAATTATTCATCGAGTCTGAATCTCTTCAAGTTGAGCCAGTAAGTCTGTCATACAGATGAAGAGAATGGCTAAAATACCCAGAAGCCAAAAGATTGATTTAGGTCAAACAACAGCACCAGGGCAAATGACTTTTAGAACTTGTGCATCTGTTTTGATAGGAAGCATGAAAGTCAAAACTCAAGGACTGAGACTGTTCCCCAGGGTAACCATTGGTTACAATAATCTTCTGGTACCAAAGGGCTATTATTATGAAAGTGGGAGCTTGGTGTATGCTTCATTGTTTTTCCCCCAGAAGTAGGTGTCCCTCTCCATAGAAAATGCCTCCTTTGCTAGGTTACAGAGAGACAGATTTAGTTAACAGACCCCAAGATTATAAACACTAGTCTACATGTAGTGTAAGGCTTGGAAAGTTCTCTACACTCTATAGCTTCCCTTTCCAGAGCACAATCCCCATATATGTTTTGTGCCTAAAGATTTTCTTGTATTGAGCCACTACCTCTTGACCCCCAAAATATAATCCCAAACTTTGGAGATTCTCTCAGCTTCCTTAAATGCACAGAAAACACCCTTATTGCCTTCTGCACACCTTTTATCTGGTGAAGAGGAAAATCTCTGATCCTTTACATACATAAATCCTTAGGTTCAGTCCACAGCATCACACAAAGCAGTCCAGGTGGTACACACCTGTAATCCCAGCATTTAGAAGGCAGAGACAGGTCAAATGGGGATACAGGAAGATCCACGTTCAAGATCATTGTCAGGTACATAGGGAGTTGAGAGTCCTGAGCTACAAAAGACCCTAGGACCTAGGATTGCTTCCACTTTTCAATTACACACACACACACACACACACACCTTACTACTGGGCTGGAAGAAGAGAAACACAACTTGCAAATCATAGCCCTTATGGAGGCAGGCCTGTTTTCTAGCACAGGTACATGCTAGACAACCATCACAAATATCACAATAACTGCCTTGAATAGATGTTTGAATCCTAAAATCTAGACATGGGTCATGAAGAGTCACTGTGCTCCCTTGGGCAGGAGAAAATTGATCTGGCGGGTTTCAAGCTTTGTAATACTAACACTTTAGATACCTGGTATTCCAGAGTTTTGCAGTAACCACACCAGGGTTCAACCACCTCTTTTCTTTTCTGCCGTAAGTACTATGCACTTGGACCCATTTGTCATAATTCCTCTGGGTCTCTATGTTGTCTCCCAGAAAGGAAAAGCTGGTTCAATTAACTCTTAACTCTCAGCTTGAGGGGCCCGTACTATAAACGAGCCATGGACTACTTCTCATTGTGTAACTAATGCTAACTGCTTTCAAAGTTTGCTTCAAATGCCTTCATGGGGTAGATTCTCTTTAGCCAAAAGATAATGATTTATGCCACACTTCTCCATGCAGATTTTTCTTTGTGTGTATGTGTGTGTATGTGTGTGCATGTGTGTGCATGTGTATATGTATATATAAAAATAGCAAACACATTAAAATCAAAACATCATTTGCTCAGGATTTCCAAAGCAAAATTTTTATGTTCCTTTAGTATGCCTAACTGGCAATGTGTTAGTCTTTGTTTTATTGTAATAAACAAAGAAGTAGCCTTTCCTAAATGTGGCACTGAGAGCATCTGCCTACAAATTCTAATATTGCCTTTGACAGAACAGTTTTTCTCTATCCTGCCCTCCCCTCAGAGTTAGGGCAGGAATCCTCTTCATTAGATTCTTTGATGAATAGCTTGCTAAATGCCATTCAAACAAAGAACTCAGGTGGTTCCAAGCCCCCTAGACTCACCACCCAAACTGACTACATCACGGGCAGTTCACAAAGACTGGAGACAACTGAGACTATTACAGTTGTAATGTGCAGAATTTAGGATTCATGCTGTATAATAAGAGCTTCCGCAGATACACTGATATCTGCGTAAATGATTCTGAGAATAAGACAAGAGTAGAAGACAGGACCACCACCGCACTGCAGCAGGAGACCAGCACAGGACTCACGTGAAGCACTGAGATCTTAGATGGGGACATTGTGCAGGGCTTCTCTGCCATGCTTCCAGGTTTTTAATGTTTGTATCCAACTCTCATAGCCTAGCCAATCGTGACTATGTTCTCTTGTGATGTGCCCGTGAAGGAGTCCTTCTGCCCAATAACCCCTTTCCTTCCTTCTCTGTCTGGCTAATATCTGTGCAACATTTTAAGACTAGGGGCATTTTAAAGCACTTATTCAAGATAATGTATAGAAAATTCCTCAAATAAATGTGTCATGCAAGAATTAGAACGGTATTTTAACTTCCAGAATTCCTATTGTGCTCATTCCCAGCACTGCTGCCTTCAAATCAGCACTACTATCTCAACACAAGGAATTCTTTTTTGCCTGGTTTGGGATTTGAAGTGAACGAAAGAACTCGGTATGTTCTCTCTCGCATCTGGCTTCTTTCACTCACCATTTTGTTTATGAGACCCATCGACGCTGTTGTGTCTGGTTGCAGCCCATTCTCATCTCTGTGTAGTATTCCATTGTGTAAATAGACCACAGTATATTTATCTAACCAGCTATCATCAGACAGTATTTAGATCGTTTCCGGTTGGAGCTTTTATGAAGAGTGCTGTGGATCTGTGCTTGCATTTTAATGTTCTTTTGTTCGAGTGATTTATTTATTTTGTTGGTAAAACTGCTTTCCCCAAAGAATGCCTTCGGCTATGTTTTTAATTCCAAACCGATCTGCACATTGTCTTATTCTCGTTGGGATAATTAGAGCTGGATCAGTGAGGTCAAAGATGGCAGATCAATTATCAAAGGATTGGTGAGTCGAATCCACCTCCTGTAACACACACCATTTACAAGTTGAAGCAAACAAGCACAATTTTCCACCCCAGACAGCCTAACACGCAGTTTCCTGTAATAAACATTCATGGTCTCAGGGTTACAAGCCAGCAGCCTCTAGAGTTATCAAAACAAACCTTACACTACTATAGAAATGCTCTTTGCCCTTTTCGAGTTCACAGTCTTAGAAAGGCAACTTTATAATGATGATACATTAAAAGACATAAAGCTTTAGCTTGAGTGTTGTGAAAACGGGTATGTAAATATTGGCTAAACTTCCTCCCCTTATCTGTATAAGCAAAGGGCAATGGTTAATCCTGGCATTTTACACTGTCAAAAGTGCTCGTGTCTACATCTTAAAATGCCTCCCCCATGTTTTCTCAAATTCTGCTGTTTGAAACATTACAACCTTTGGTTTTAATGCCAGTCTTAATTGTGGGTTAATCAAAGATGCTTGGTACTTATTCTTTTCATTTTAGAGAGAGAGAGAGAGAGAGAGAGAGAGAGAGAGAGAGAATGTGTGTGTGTATACTAGGAGGTATAAATTCATCTAATAAACATAACAAAAAACTTACCCAGAACTGAACTGAGTCAAACAGCATTTCAGAAAAAAATTAAAGGTAAAGAGCCCATTGAGGGTTTCCATGGTTCCCGTATATTTCCCTTCACATTTTCATATTTTAGAGATATGAGTGGAAAAGGTGGTATGATTAATTCTGATTTGACTATTAAACTGAGGAGGAGCCGAGCATAGCCTTGAGATATTTCAAGCAGGGGCCCAACCCAAGAGGCAGAAGAAAGAGACAGAAACAAGAGGGAGAGTGTGAGGAATATTCCTTTCACGTGGCGAATTACAGTGAGCAGCTAAACAATAAGCAAGAAAAAAAAGGCACAGCAACAGCGTCTCAAGCTAACAGAGGGAAGAGGAAAAATCTCTAACAGCAGGTAGATTTTGGTAGCACATGTGTGTGCAGTGGGGATAGGAATTAGTGCTCGCCTGTGAGAATCTGTGTGGGTGCACATGTGTACCCAGCATTCAGGAAGGGCCTTCAGACACACACCCAGAAGTACACTTCACTAATCTCCTAGCTCACTTTTTTTTCCTTTCTTTCCTTTTCTTATTTTTACCTTACCTTTGAGACTGGGTCTGACTATGTAGCTCTGGTTGCCCTGGAAATCAGTATGTAGAGCAAGCCGGTCTTGAACTAACAGATATCTGCCTGCCTCTGCCTCCCAAATGCCAAGAGAAAAGGGGTTCATTACTATGTCCAGATTTTCTAGCTGTTTCTTAATCCAATTAGGTTGGCAATCAAGATTAACCACCGCAATCACTGAGCGAAGGTAGAAAATACTCAAGAAAATGGCAGCTGAGTGGCCAAAGTGAGTGAGTACATCTGAACGCCTGCTTCTACCCACTCTCTCCCCTGAGACTTTAGACTCAGCAATTGCATCTTCCCTTTATTCTACAAGGTTTTTCCTTGAGAATCTCCTAATCCCAGCGCTGTTACAGTTCTGGAGCCACAGAGGGGAAAAAATGAAGCCCATGCCCTCATAAAACTTGCAGGCTAGTGAGACACACAAATGATTTACAAGTGCGGTTGGTTGTCTGCAATAGGATCAACAAGGGAGGCCTCTCTGCAAAAGAACCAGAGAGCAGGGACATGGCTGAAATGATGCGAGCTAGACAAGGGCATGATCCAGAGCTGTTTCTGTTCGGCACAAGCATAAGAGCTCACAAAATCTACAACTACCCAGTGAAAATTCCAGGTCTCCCACAGTTTCATTTGCACAGACCTCATGTTGTCCCAGTGACTAAGGGAGTTTTCTTTCTATACGCAGCCTCACTGTGAGGGCTAACAAGCCAGGCATCTGCCTCTGGGCTTTGCCTAATTGGTAAGGTCTGAGTGTGCAGAGGGCTGTCCCTGATAAGATGAGGGCGAAATAAGCTGGTCTGGGAGCATTTCCTCTCTACTAATGAACCTTTCTTTCCTACTTCAGTAATAAATTCAGTTTTTAAAATATCCATTTATGGATTTAAATCATCTGACCTTGTAGTCTAGGATGTGTTCTTTGTCCTTGTTGTCTTTTGTTTTTGTTTAAACCAAGCATACTTATATATTATTTGCATATAGTAAAACCCTTTGCAGGGGTAGAAGTCTAGGATTTTTTAAAAAACACATGCAGTTCTGTAACATTCACTACAACCAACTCAAAATTTTCCACCACCCCAAGACTGGTGTCCCTGAGAACATCTTATATCTCTTTATTTTCCTGTTTTTCTCTAAGTATTGGGGAAAGATATGGGCATAAAAAAATAGCTAATACCTGAAAAGTGAAACTGAATTTTTGCTCAAGAGTTTGAATAATAAAGAATAAGCGAAGCATAGCATGATGCTGTCTACTAAACAAGTATTTTATAGTAATTTAGCTGTTTCTCTTAGATAACGAGATGGAAAATGGTTAATATTGGAAAACTGTAATGGTTGCCTGGATGTTTGCACTTTGGAGACTGTTCAAACTATAATATTCACTGGCACATGCTTTTGACAACAACTGAATTGAGCCAGGCAGTGATGGTGCACACCTTTAGTCCTAGCATTTGGGAGGCAGAGGCAGGCAGATCTCTGAGTTCAAAGTCAGTCTCTTCTACAGAGCAAGTTCCAAGACAGCTAGGACTACACAGAGCAACCCTGCCTTGGAAAAAAAAAAAAAAGAACAATGTACTGTTTTCTTGGGGTAAAATACTTCTTCAGGGACTCTCTTTGTTATAGCGAATTGGAGATGTTAGCTATAAGATGGGGTGTGGATAATCTTGCTCCTTCCATTATCCCTACTCTCTCCTTCATCCTCCATCAATAACCTCCACTAACTCTCCAGGAATATTTCCATTTCTGTTTTCAAAAAGGTCAGGTCTCCCCTATCTATGGGAGAAACCATTTAATTGTTCTGTTTTAAATCCAGCCCAGCAGAAGTCTCTGTAGCTAACGTTTGTTTGTGCCCATGCAGGTGCCAACTGCTTTGTAAGAGTTGGCCCACTTTATTCTCACCAGCACGCAGGTAGTAGCTTGCAGGAGAAAAAAAATTCTACTAGCCTCATTCACAAAGTATCACTGCCATATAAACTGAAAACATTACTCCATTTGGCTGGCATAGAAAAATCCAGCTTTATTGATGCCGAAACTGCGGATTCCATTCAATGTTACCCTCGCTGGATTGCTCTTTATCGCGTCCCCAGCTTTGTAGCAGGCCTAGGCGGCTCTTTTATTCTCCAAATCTTGATCTCTTGACCTTCACTCAAGAATTGCTGAGGACATTATTACGCCAAGTAGTTCTTTCACAGAGCCGAGGTAAAAGGGAACATCAGGCTTCTGAGCTCTTGAGCTCCTGAGAGGAAGGTGTCGCGAGTCTGGAAGCAGGAAGGAACCAGGCTGCTTTCGGCTGCCCTCTCCTTGAGCTGCATGTTCTCATTTGAGTCTGAGGTTGTTTTTGCACAGGATATCTTTAAGATCCAATGACCATTTTTTTTCCCCTTGGGATCTTGTGGACGAGTTCATCAGTATCACCTCAGAGCTTATTAAAAATATAGAATCTGAGACAGCGTCACAGAACTGCTGAATCAGATTTTAAATTTCTTACAAGCTTTCCAGCTACTCCACTTATTTGTGTGCACATTAAAGTTTGAGCAGTCTTGGCACTGGCTTAAAGTACAATTAAGGAAAACACAAATTGATCAGTCCCTCAGCAAATCAGGAGAGCCTGCAAATCCTGAATAGGAATATTAACTCAGCCTACTTCCTCACATGTGTATGAAGTGGCACATACTAGCCAGGAGATATTCCACCAGAATATGAGCTTCAAGAAGCAAGCGTTCTCTCTTGTTATGATTATGTTCCTAGCAGCGAGAACCAGGTCTGACCTGTGGTAGGGATTCAACTGATACTTGCTGGAAAATGCAAACAGCAAATAGCATAAGAAAAGAGACAAAAGAAGGCCTCACAGTTAAGAGCCCTTGCAAAAGATCCTGGTTTGGTTCCCAGAAGCCACAGGGAGGCCCACAACTGTGTGTAACTGCAATCGCAGGGGATCTGGCAGCCTCCTCTGGCCTCCACAGACACCCAAAAGGCAGAACATACACACACAATAAAATAAATAAATCTAGGGCTGGAGAGATAGCTCGGTGACTGCTCGTCCTGAGGACCTGGGTTATAAGACCAACATGGTGGCTCACAACTGTCTGCAACTCCAGTTCTAGAGGATCTGATGCCCTTTTCTGACCTCGAAGTGAGCTACAGATACACATGCATAGTTTAAAAAAATAAACATTTTAAAGGACAAATGCCCATGATACAAGTGATTGCTCATGTCTTTACCATTACACTGTGTTTTACTTTGCCTCAAAAAAAAAAAAAAAAAAAAGACATTGCAAAGACCCACCGGGTAGATTAAAACCGCTCAGCCAAATGGACCTTAAACTACGCAACAGCTCGAATGCAGCAGAATCCACTTCTTGGTCAATTTCTATCCCTCATTAGGTGAATGAACCCACAGAGGAGCCCCCTCAGTGAAATTACAGAGGGCCAAAGTTGCCCTGGGTGTCATTTCATTTAAGCAGGCTGCAAGGGGACAGAGGTTGGAAGACCACATGGGAGATTTTTGAAGGGTCAAGCTTGAAGGCAGCAGATAATGGTTTCTGCAGGAGCCAGCCCTAGCAATGGCTCCAATGAGCCCCGCCTGCTGGCGTTTATGGCTGCACAGGGCCTGTTCCCACACTGAACGGGGAGGGCCTGTGGAATGAGTGAGATGGCAGAAAGGATTTACACGGCTGATGACGCCTGTAAATCACTTACTTTGTTGTCATCTCAGAATCTCCTCACGTCGCCCCCCAGGTAGGCCCATGAGCTTCCTGAGAATCGGCATATATAATAAGGGAGTCACCTTGGATCTCTATGTTCCAGCGAAAGCTGCAGAAGATGGGGCCCCCTAACCCACACTGTGCCCTCAATTCCAAACAAGATCCTGATATAGGGTCTCTCTCTCTCTCTCTCTCTCTCTCTCTCTCTCTCTCTCTCTCTCTCTCTNTATAAGGTGCAACACAGTGCTTGTTATCAGGCTGGAGAGAGACTCAGTGGTGTTTTTTTTTGTTTTTGTTTTTTTCGAGACAGGGTTTCTCTGTGGCTTTGGAACCTGTCCTGGAACTAGCTTTGTAGACCAGGCTGGTCTCGAACTCACAGAGATCCGCCTGCCTCTGCCTCCCGAGTGCTGGGATTAAAGGCATGCGCCACCATCGCCCGGCTAGGGTCTCTTGACTAATTAGTAAATTCCTAAATGCATGTATGGTCGGAAACTGAGAAAATAGTTGATTTTGGTTTTGTTTGTTTGTTTGTTTTCTTTTTTCTTTTTGGTTTTTCAAGGCAAGGTCTCACTATGTAGCCCTGGGTGTCCTAGAACCTAGAACTAGTGTAGAGCAGCCTGGCCTTTAACTCAGAGATCCACCTGCCTCTGCTTCCCAAGTGCTGAGATCAAAGGCGTGCGCCACCACCCCAGCTGAGATAGATGTTTTAATATCTGAAGCTAGTGACTTTCAGGATCATTTGTTCCAATTCAGTTGTTTAATACATTTCCATTCATTTAATGGACAGAAATCTGCCATATGCCTATATATAACTTCAATAAAGTCTGGGAAATAAAGTCCAGCTCCCAAAGAAGAGAATGTGAATTTTGCTAAGTAGTCACTAGGCTCTTGCACACTAACAGAGTCTTATTCCTAAGATGTGTAAAGCCAGGCAGAAACACAATTTGGAATCTGAGCGAGACGGTAGCATGGTTACAAGACTCACCCTTCCATCTTCCCAGCAAAGGCCAGTCACCCTAGAGGGCCATCCCCAGCAAAGGCCAGTCACCCTAGAGGGCCATCCCCAGGCCCCCTGCCTGCTTCATGAAATAATCTCTGTGCATTCCAGTTTGTCTGTCTGTGTGTGTGTGTGTTTCACCTTTGAACTCTTGAATTTTGAGGCTTGCTTTCATCTGTGTACAGCTATAAATGCCACTAGTACAGAGGCAAGAAATATTATTTGTTACTCAATCATGTATTGCCTTGAGATAACTTATATCACCGTCTCAGATGATGATTTAACTTTTCATGTCTGTGTATCTTGTCTTCTTAATTATATTTTAAGAACCTGGAAAGCAAAGGCCATTGCAAGTAGATGACAGATGATGTGACCACAGTAGCTCCATAATCTATCTGTACGATGATTTCTTGAAATCCACCAAATCTGATCTTAGTGGAAGTTGAATCTGAATAGGAACTCATCCCTTTCCCTATATCACCAAGTACATGATGATAGCTGTGTGCTTTAAATTGTGTGTTGAGCATTAGTTCAAATCATTAGTGGTACCTAGCACAAAAGGAACCAATGTGTTTTATTTGAACATATTTTATCAGCAAGAGCAAATGAGAAATTTGATTAAATTTTGTATAAAAATGATACAGTGATATTTAGAAAAAGATCATGGTGCGAGGAGGCTTAATCTAGATTTATTTTGTCATTTTTCATCACCCTGTGATTCAGCAGGCTCTAATCCACTTTAAATTTGAACCACCTCTTCTTGTTTATCTAAAAGCAATTATCAAAGTGCCAGAAAATATTATTTCATTTATTCTCATTAACAACCTCTCCTATGATCTATATTACTCATTTAAAATTATTTCGAGGACTGTATGTCCACTTTCCATTTGTATATTCTCTTGATGTCAAAAGTAATGATTCGAGAACTGACAAGTAGATATTGCCTTATAATAAATTTATGAAGAGTTTATTGGGTATGTGCACTGCTCTTTGTCAAGCATGTTGTAGTCAAACATAGAAAGTAGACCATTTAAAGTAAAAATGCTTACAGTGACAGTGTTTAACAACAATCACCAAATTTTCTCTTGAAAAGGCCCAAATAAAATCCACCCTGCAAACAATCATTTCTACTAAAAAATTCTTTGGCCAGAACCTTGATATGTTTGGTTCTGAAAATTAATGCTTTATTTTCTGTCATATATCGAGATTTTTAAACTCTTGAAATGTTAGGAAAATGTGCACTATTGTAGACTATGCAGTCTTGAATGGCTTACAAATGCTTGAAATCATTTATGTATGCTACATATAAAAGTTGTTTTCTTTCACAGAAACGCAAGAATTTAGATTTTAAAATTCTGTGCCTTTCAAAATGTGAAAAGATGGAGAAAAATAACAAAACAAAACAAAATGACTCTGAACTCTTCCCTAAAGATAAATGCTGTAATGTGACTTGAAGCACTACATGTTAAAACACATTTTTCCTCTTTGCTGAATTAAATTATGAAATTGATTTATTTTACAGGTTCCAGAGAAATTTCAATGACTTTGAGCACTGAGCATACTAGAGATCATTGGTTAAAAAAGAAAGGGTCCTTTGTCTTATGTCTTCATGTGTTCAGGTCCCAGAGTCCCCAAAGCAATATCAGCTAAGTGTGCCACACTGCTCTTGTAAATAAAAGATGACAAGCTGAAGGTCAGAACGTGTTTTACCAGGGAGTTCTGGCTGCTGAAAGTAAGACCCATGATTAACACACATTCTGTGTACAAATGTGTTCTTGACTCTGATGAGTCAACAGACTTCGATGGATAATCAAATTTCACAGGTTTCCTTCTAGAGAATTCTTTAAATATACCCATTATTAGCACTTAAGCTATTTTTAAAATACTGCCAAGTACCACAATATTTTTAATTTCTTCATATCATGTAACTGTATCGTGACTGCATCATTAAAAGTTCAGCAGAGACTAGAATGCTGTATAGAACAAATTACTAGGACATAGCCCATCCAACATTAAATTAAATTATGCCCATTGCTTATAGAACAGAAGAAACCCTAGACTAAAATACAAATATATTGAACTAATTTGGACAAATAATATTATTACTGATAAAAACTGATATAGTATCAATAAAACATTAAATTATGGTTAGTAAAAACTATATAAATTGGTGGGATTAGTTATAGACTCATAGAGGAAGGGTTCATCTCAAACTAGAAACAGGTAAGCATGGCCCTGCAGCTTCGGTGAACCCTCGGGCAAATGCAACCCTTGCAGTATAAAGAATCTGATGGCTTATGTTAAGAACAACAAGAAAGTAGGAAGCTAGTAATCCTAGCCAAGCCCTTGCATAACTTGTTTTATTTTTTTTTAAAGAAAAAAACAACTTAGAGAAGAAAAAAGGAAGGAAGGAAGGAAGGAAGGAAGGAAGGAAGGAAGGAAGGAAGGAAGGAAGGAAAGGATGATTCATGAAGTCTCTTGAAAGTGGCCTTGAGACAGAATAGCAATTGATCCATGACTGGGCCTCTTCATGACTGGAAAACCATGGCAGAGCTTTCTCTGACATAAAGGTCTCTGGATGACCAAGGTGTCTTTCTCTGTCCTATCCAGGATTGCACCTATCCCTGCCAGACTGCATGCATATCAGTCAAGAGTTCTAGAATTTTATGGAAAGGGAAAGAATTGGCTTTGAGTCTTTCAACAATGTATGGACAATTTAGAACAGTTTCTGAAATAAAAAATGGTATTATGAATATTTAAGGTACACACATGTATGTATATATAATTTAATGTGTGTGTTTGGGGAGTGTACATGCCGCAGTGTGTGTGCAGATCAGAGGACAACCTGTGGGAGTTGTCTCCTTCCACTCTGTGGGCTCTAGGAATCAAACTCAAGTCACCAGACTTGGCAGCAGGCACCTTTACCCACTGAGCCATCTCACTGGTTCAAAGTATGTATTTGTAACATAATTAAGCCACTTAGCTATGGGTACAAAAAATCACTTGAAATCATCTAATTCTGAGTTACAGCTGGACATCAAAGGGTTTTACTTATGACTAATTTAAATCATTCATTAGAACATAATAAACTTGGAGGAGAAAATGTGTTTATTCCAGGCTGACTCAAGATAATAATAAGACTCATTTTACAAGCATAAAGGCAATATAATAACCATTCAGGGCATTTAACAAGGAGTTTTTTAAGAGTTAGAACATTTAACTGTTAAGTGTGTTTTAAATAAAAGCCATTTCATGGTTGTATTTGTTAGGGTGCACTGAGAGCTGTTGTTTCTCTATTCTGAAATATGCAAAGTCACACAAAGAGAACCAATTTACACACCTGCCTCGCTTGTAGCTTGCCAGCATGGCTGTACTTCAGAGCATCACATCAAAGAGAAAGAAATCAATAAAAGAAAAACTTGCTTCTAACAATTCTCGCTTGACTTTCTTGAATAAAGAGATAAAGAACTCAGAGATATAAGCCATGGTACTTCATGTACTTTCATATGCACTCAGAAACTAATAATTTCTTGACTGTCCATAGATGAATTCTTTTCAAACCATTATTAGCATAGCACGAATTCTAATTGTTCTTAATAAAAACCCGGAGTCAGATATTACAGGGGTGAAAGCTGAAAGATCAGAGAAACAGTGCGGCCAGTCACTAGAGACCTGTTTATCTCTACCAACGCTCAGACCGAAGAACCGATCCTGTCCTCAGACTGTCTCCTCAGACTTCATCCTCAGACTGCAACTGTCTCCACCAAACCTCAGGCTGCACTGAGTTCCTGTCTCCTCCTGCCTTACATTCCTCTCTCGGCCCCGCCATATCACTCCTTTCTCCCTAGTGCTGGGATTAAAGGTGTGCGCCACCACCACCTGACCCCTAGTGGCTTAGCTCTGTACTCTGATCTTCAGGCAAGCTTTATTTGTTAAAACATAAAAAAAAATCACTACATAGACCAATAATTTTTATAAAGTTCAACAAAAATAAGTTATCAGAAAAACATTTTTACTGATTATTTGGAGATTTCACATCATGCATCCTGATCACAGAAAAAAAAATATTTTAAAGTGCCCTAAATGCAAGCACACTGGTCACATGATGAGACAGTACTATCAGTTTGACATTGAAGTTTCTGTAAGCCTGGTGAGGTGGCTCCGCAGGCAAAAGTGCTGATCATCAAACCTGACAACCTAAGTTGGATCCCTTGGACCTGAAAGTTGTCTTCTGACCTCTACACATGTGCTGTGGTGCAAATGTGCACACACACGTACGCACATGCACACTAAACTTTTAAAAACAGGTCTACATGCTTAGCTTATTCTCAGTGCCTCTGTTTACCACTGCCTGACTGACACTCTGGGGTCTGGGACTGGTGCAGGGGCCACACTTTCAGTAACCCTAGTTGGGATAAGTCACATACACTCTAGCATGTTCTATAGATAGGACTAGACACGTAAATCTTCCTGTATCAAATGCTCCCTAAAATTAGAGAGCCATTAACAGTGACTTGGAATCACATCTTTTTAATTAGCTCATACCATATCAATTAATATATGCTCAAAATGTGACAAGCCATTCTGCACCAAGTCTCCTGTAATCTGTATGCTACCATCTCTCCTTTGCCTGGGTGTTCCTTTACCCTGCCCCATCTCGTTCCTTAAATGGTGTAAGATAAGAAATACTGAAGGTGGCATCTGCCTCTGTAAGCTTTATCCCAAACCTTATTTGCAGAAGTTACACGCTGTCTCTTGCACATCTTCAGCTATGCAGATGTGCCTAGTTTAACCTCCATGGCATTCGAAACACATGAAATTTCCAGTGTTAAGCCCGAGACATTCATGGGTTATCCTTTCGGTGTCTTCCTCGGAACATCCTGCCATAGCGGGAGGGACATCCTCAAGACCAGATCTGCTTCAGGTAGAATCTGGATCTGGCACAGGTTACGTTTCCTATGCCCCTAGACAAGCTTCTCAAAAGTACCCTGATGCTCATTTTCTTCATTTTTAAAGATGGAGACAGTGTTTAGATCCCTGGAGTCCTGGGAGGACTGACTGAAGCAGAGCGATGTCATACCTGGCGCGCGTAGCTGAGTACATACACCATAACATAACCCCTCTTCCATGTCTACCTACACCATGCCCCATTTCCCCTACCCTCGCCGTGCCTAACTCGGCACTCTGTTCCCTGGCATTTTCCCTGTGGTGCTTTTACTAGTTCTCTCTGCAGAAGAGGAGGATAAATGAACTCATCAGAGATACACCTTTGCTAAGTAGAGAGAAGATGCTATGCTAATACAGCTTTGACACCTGGGGGGAAGATGACTCAAATGGGGCACTAAGTGAGGAGGAAAGCTCGGAGGGAAAGAGCTGTTGAAAGCAGCTCTTTCTGAATATGAAAAATGCACACACACACACACACAAAGAACAGTGAGTGCTCATCTATCTAATGGCACCATTTTACCCTCACCCTTCCCTGAACTGCTGACAAGCGTCACTGCCTGAATGGCAGAAATACACTTTCGGGATAGCATTTGACCCCTCTACTAATTCTTATTCTAAGCTGGGGAAGCATTTGCTTGACTGTGAAACATGACGACCCCCCCCCCCCATGATTTTAGAAGATTCCTTTAGCGGGATTGTATGTTTTCTCAGGCTTTTGTTTCTTGTGAAGACCGATTGCTAAGATAATGGCTCAGTGCTAAAATGACATTTAGTTTAAATGTGAGTTTGAAAGAATGCGTTTAACACACCAGATCTTATGTACTCATAACACTCGTACAACCTGTTGTATGACACGACAGGTGCTTCCTGGTCAAGTGTCTAAGCTGACGCTGACGTACTAAAGCCAGTCCAAATGATACTATCTCGTAGCCTTAATCTGATGCACCCACAAGTCAAAGTTCAGCCAGCTTAAGTAAGCATGAGCACCACTTAATCAACTTTAGTTACCAAAGTGAGGCAGAGCATTCCTAAGAGTGTCCATTTATAAGCAAGTGAAATAAAAACCTAAACTTTCTTCCACACTGTGACCTACCTCCCTACCCATCATGTCCCTGCAAATCGAACTCCCTCTCAATGCCCATGAGCATCCTTCCACCTTGATACTCCACTGCATCTGACAGTGTGGCCAGTTCCATTCACCAGCCTGTCCATTTTGCTGTCTACTGTGAAAACCCTTGCTCCTTCCCCTTCAATTCCATTCCATGACTCGCAGATGCTAAAACGCACTCTACTCAAGAATTCCAGATCTCTGTAGGCAAAGACTATGGGGATTTCTTAAGCTGCTGGAAATGTATGATGACTGTCTTATGTTGTACTTAAACAAAGTTCGCCTGAATATGAGAGCAAAGCTGAAGTCGCATATAAACCTTCCAGTTAACTGACTGATTCTATCATTCCCACTAGTAGAAAAAAATAAAAATAAAAGAGCGACCATAACCCATGACAGAATGCCCACAGCTATGACACCCACAGAAAACACAGCTCCCTCCATCTATTAATTTGCATACTTTCAAACATATGCATGCAAACAACACAGACTCAGTAAGTTGTATTTACATACATAAATATACATTAATAAATATAAATTCTATTTATGTATTCATTAAAGACTAAGAGGCCATAAATTTGAGAGGGAGAAAAGAAAATTATGGGAAGGGGTGGAGGGAGTAGAGAGAGGGAGAAGGAAGCGATAAAAAAATAAAACCAATTTCATAAAGATCAATTCAGTTTTTGTTCTCCTAACTGCTAAATCCAATTATGTCAGCCATAAACATTATGTGAACTAAAGAAATCTAAATCTGATTGAGGGGAAGAAAACAGAACTGGGCAGAAAGAGAAGTGAAGTGACAACAGGATAATGCTAAGAATACTACTGGTCTGCTAAACTCCATCTCAGGGTCTGTTTCCCGGGAAACCTAACCTGCAGCAGGAGGCATTATAATATGAAGTGCAAGAAACTAAACATGTTTACATCCATTCACTTTAAATATGATCCCACCTGAATAGAGTCAAACTGTAGGCTCACAGAGGCTTAACCAAAGGTGTCGAGTAGTTAAAAGAACACATGACCCTTTGTGGTGGATACAAATATAACTTACCTTCAACTATATTGGCTGCTTAGCAGAAAAGAGAGAAAAACTGGAATTTTTATATATCAAGATATCCAATCTTATAAGAAAGTTCATTATAGTAAACAAATTTAGATCTAGACACACCTATTCAACATTAGGGTTAAAGATTCTGATTATATTAGAAATTATAAGACTTCAAAAAGAAAAATAGATAAGACAAGATCAGGAATTCAATATTGCAACACGAACCTCTAGATCTTTTTGTAGGATAACTAAATTTAGGCAGAGGAAAGATCACTCCTTATTACTGATGAAAAAAGAAATACACTTGACAATAGCTGTGGGTGGACTTGCTACTTGGTCCCCAAGGCATTCAGAATTACAAAAGAAAAAATTGTCTTTATTTAAAATTTTTTATAGTGATGACAGCTATTACAGTGTGAACTCTTTTGACCTGACACTCTGTTGAAGCTGATTGCTGCAGGAAGAGTTTCACCCATGACTAAAATGTTTGTTAAGCTAATAAAGTCACTCAAGATCACATGAATAGTGCTAAGAAAAATGCCATTTGAAAGTATAGGCAACCAAAAAAAGAAAGAAAACGCAAAACACCTTTGAGTATTCATATGTCAAAAATTATTGACTTTTTTTTGCTTTTCTTCATTATGTAGAGACTTCAGATATATTCATTTCCCATATTCTGTCAAGGTAAAAAATGACATTGTTTCTATCTATAGTTAGAAAATTATAGCCAGAAAAATTATACTATTTATCAAAATCCTACACGAAAAGACATATAAATACGAGAAAGGAAATTATGAGCTGACACTCTATTACACTGAGAAATCCTCACCAAGGAGAAAAATATTACCCTTTTCCCCTCTGCCCACTCCACCACCCACACCTCTTTTACCAAATCATCTGACCAGAATTATCTTCTAGGTCTAGCTTTGATGATTTATCAGTAGAACCATTGAGTCAAGCATCCTTAAATCTTTTCTCGGATGAGTATTGAGTATTTGTGTGTGTGTGTGTGTGTGTGTGTGTGTGTGTGTGTGTGTGTCTGTCTGTCTGTCTGTCTGTCTGTCTGTCTGCCCGTCTATGTGCCTGCATGTGCGTGTCTGTACACACATGCCTGTGCATGTGTCTGTGTCTATGTGAGTGTGTGCTTGTGTGCACATGTGTGTAAAGGCCAGAGGTCAACATTGGGTGTCTTCTTCAAGTACTCCCCACCTTAACTTTTGAGATGAGATTGGTCACTGAACCTAGAACTTACTAATTTGCTTAGCATTCCCCAGGGTTTCTCTTGTCTCTGCCTTCCCAGTGTGAGAGACACAGGACTGTGCTACTAAACTTGGCTATTTTGTCTGGGTGGGTGAAAATCTGAATTTAGGTCTTCATACTTACATGTCAATCACTTTAATAACTGATCCATCTCCCCAAAGTTTCAAATGTGTATTTTTAAGCAATGCTGATGGAGAATAGAAAGGGCTAAATTCTTTAAAAGAAAGCCAGTTCCTACTGGAATAGGAAAACCATAGTGGAAGGAAGAGAAAAGTGGTGTTACCAACCATGATCACAATAATCCCAAAAATCCCAGTGGGTAACAGTTAGCATCTATTTGGTGCTTTTGTCTAAGACTCAACAGAGGTTGAAATAATCTGGGCTGGGCTTTGGTTGAATGGCTCTGTTGTTCTCTGCCAAAGGGCTTCCTCCTGAAGGCGGAAGGGTGACTGAATGAAGAACTCTGGTCTGGTCTGGGCTTGACTTGAATGATTTAACTTTGCTCTACAAATATCTCCTCTTCTTTCTGAAATTGATATGCTATCATGGGCATATGATTTTCAAGGTATTGGCAGAAATGTATGAGGATACTTTTTAATTACCCAGTTTCCAAAGATTATCTCATGACGAGACTCAAAATCAAGCATTAGAGAAAGAGTCCATCTCTTTACTGGGAAGAACTGCAAAGTTGGGGCTTGAGGGGGTGTCAGTGAGCAGCAGTGCTAGCTCTGCAATGAGAAGGACCTGAGTTTGAATCCCCAGCACCAAAATAAAAAAGCTAGGCATGGCTGCACATTCTGTTACTTCCAGCATAGGGGAGCAGACACCGATAAACACCAAGAGCTGGTTAGTTAGCCAGGATAGCTGAAAAGGTGAGTCTCCATTTAGTGGCAGAACCTGTTTCAAGCGATAAAGTAGAAAGCACTAGAGGAACACCTAATGTTCTGTTTGTACATTCGCATGTGTGTGCATTCACATACAGGGGGTAGGGGAACACTGCAGAGTCATAGAGCAGAAGGTATGGATACAGAAAGGGATGAAAAACATTAGGATTGGAAATGTTAATTCTATATACAAGGGAGGAACAAAGATGACGGCTTTGCGATTACATTGCCACATATTGATGGTGATGTGAAGCTATATCCTCCCCAGTGGCACCTACCAATCCAGCCCACACTCCACTCTCTAAAACTATGTGACCCAGCATGTGGCTGTGTCCTTCTTGTAAGAGAAGCATCAGATAGGATAGAGATTTGAGATTCACCAGGAAAGGTTCCCAAAGTGATTACTGTATTAAGGTCCACACAGTTGTAGTTTTCAACTTTCCTATCGGGTTCTTCAATCCATGCCATCTCCTTCAGCTATCCCTTCTACTCCCAAATCACCCTTCCCCGTATCATTTCAAACAAATGCAATATATATGAAACTCAGGACACAAACCCAAGCTACCAAAACATGCATTTTTTACGCTAAACTTAACTTCTTTCTTAGGTCTATATTCACTCAACAGCACAAACATAATCCTGGTGAATTCAACACTGCTCCTTTCCCAGGGGCTGTGTCCAATAGGTAGGAGATGTATACATCATCTTGTGGTCAGTGGGAGACCTTGTATGCAATCATAGTGTAGCCCAGGGCTTCCTAAGCTTTCATTACTTGTGATTTCTTTCACCCAAAAGATTTTTATGTGACCCTGGTATATGGGTATGTAAAACAGGTTATACAAATCAAACATTTACTGACACAAAACTTAAAGAAATATTTGAAATAATTCTGTTATACACATATTTATCAATAATTAAAGACGAAGGAAATTTGTGGACTAATACAACAAATGTGCTCATTTACTTTTATATAAAAAGAAATCTTGGATGAATATTTGCAATTTCAAAACATAGAGCATTATCAACATTCTTCAGACTTGATCAATATTTTGTTTTGTAGGCATCAATGCTGAGAATACCATTTCACAAAAATACCAAGTACAAAATGGCAGAAGTATATTTAGGGCCATGTTAGAAATTATTGGAACTTCTGTCCTAATACCAAGCCAAAAATCATTGAATGATTTTCTGTGAAAGATAAGTCAGCACCTTTTAAAACCTAACATTATAGCACAATAAAATACAAAGATATACTAATTTGACACTGACGTGTTAATAGATGATGCTAGGAAAATAATAAAAACTTTTGTTTTCCATAATTAAACGTTATGTTTCTGTAAGAACAAAAAACCCTATATGAACAGTGAAAACACAACCTGAGATGTTATTATTAGTTATTTATTAGTGTTGTATGGTGTGACAACATGCAGAGTGATTCATGTTGTACATTGAAAGCTAGGCTACAGTGAAATCGTACGATGCTACACAAGTGAGCATTGCCAAAACACACCTTGGTTTCATTATATGTTGAAACGCTTTACTGTGACCAAATATTTCACAATTCCCTTACTCAATTATGTGACCCTCATATGGTGTTGCTACCTATTGTTTAGGAATCTATGCTCTACTAAGACTCAGGGAACACTGAAGAAGAGGGCAGGGCAGAAAGATTATAAGAGACAGCCAGGTGTAAGTGGTGCATACCTTTAATCCCAGGACTCAGGAGGCAGAGGCAGGTGGATCTCTGTGAGTCTGAGGCCAACCTGTTCTACAAAGCAAGTTCCAGGAGAACCAGGACTGTTATACAGGGAAACCCTCTCTCAAAAACAAAACAAAACAAAACAAAAAACAGAAACAAAAAACAAAGAGGACTATTAGCATCAGAGGATCAACAAGAAGTTTGCTGTGAAACTGTACCTCCAAGAAATGTCAGAATTTACAGTCTCATCAACATAACTGTCCAAACATGTACAAAGCAAGGATGACACCACCAGACAAACTAACATGGACAGGGAAAAGCTCATGAAGCCTCAACCATAGACAAAGAACTGTAAGCAACCACAGAATACTGACAACTGGAGAATTAGTCTTCCCCAGGGCAAAGCACATCAATTGGTTATCTAATATCAAATGATCAGCCCTGGAAATATATGTATACAAGTAACATACAGACTGAGCAATGTGTTTAGAAACGTGTGTGTGCGTGCACACATGCACACATAATTTGAAAAAAAAAACAAAACTAAGAATTGGAGGAAGGGAAAGGGAGAAACAAAATCATGAAGTTCGTGGGTAAACGGATAGAACTAGAAAAAAAAATCTCGAGTGAGATCTCCTGAGTAAACTGGGAGAGCCAGAAAGACAAACATGGTATGGATTCTCTTATATGTGGATATTAGCTGTGAAGTCAGTGATAATCAAGCCACAATCCATAGAACCACAGAGGTTAGGGTACAGAGTAAGGGATTATAGGGCAGATAGATTTTGTTAGGAAAAGGAAATATAATAGAGAGTTATGGATGGATGGAGGGGCTGGAATCGGAGAATCAAGTTGGGAGGGGGGAAAGGAGTACTACACAGCAGGAAAAAATAATAACATCTTGAAATTTGCAGGCAAATGGATGGATCTAGAAAACATCATATTGAGTGGGGTAATCCAGATCCAGAAAGACAAATATAATATGTACTGACTCTTTAGTGGCTTTTAGACATAACACAAAGAAAAATCAGCCTACAACTCACAATTTCAGAGAATCTAAACAAAAAAAGTGGACCCCTAAGAGAGACATCCATGGAGCTACATGAGAAGTAGAAAAAGACAAGATGTCCTGAGTAAACTGGGAGCATGGGGATCATGGGAGAGGGTAGAATGGAAAGGGAGAGGAAGGGGGGAGCAAAAAAAAATAGTTCAATAAAACAATTTTTTTAAAAAAGAAAAGACCTTGACAAAAATCCAACACGCCTTCATGAGAAAAGATTAGGAATACAAGGAGAGATTAGGGAAACAAGGGACATATCTTAACACAATAAGAGCAGTTTACAGCAAGCCTATAGCCAACATCAAATTATATAGAGAGAAACGCAAAGCAATTCCACTAAAATAAGGAACAAACTTGCCACTCTCTCCATACCTATTTAACATCGGTACTTTAAGTCTTAACTAGAGCCATAAGTCAACTGAGGGAGGTCAAAGGATACAAAATGGAAAGGAAGAAATCAAAGTATCTTTATTTGCAGATGATATGATAGTATACATAATTCACCCCAAAACTTTCACCAGGGAACTCCTGCAGGTGATAAACAACTTCAGCAATGTGACTGATAAAAGTAGCAAGAAACAAGATTAACTTTAAATATCTGTAGCCCTCCTATATATAAATGATAAACAGACTGAGAAAGAAATCAGGGAAACAACACCCTTCACAATAGCCACAAATAATATAAACTATCTTGATGTAACTCTAATCAAGCAAGGGAAAGACTTGTATGACAAAAATGTCAAGTCTTTGAAGAAAGAAACTGAAGAAGATATCAGAAGATGGAAAGATCTCCCATGTTCTACTAATCAGTGGGATTAGTAGAGTAAAAACAAACATCTTACCAAAAGCAATCTACAGATTCATGGCAATCTTCAGTCTCTTATGGAAACAGACACATACACCCCCCCCAAAAAAAAAAGCAGTCAAAATTGTCCTGAACAATAAAAGAATTGTTGGAGATATCACCATCTCTGATTTCAAGTTGTACTTCAGAGCTATAGGAATAAAAACTGCACAAAATCGGGCATGTTGATCAATGGAATCAAACTGAACTCCCAGACATAAGTCCACATACCCATGGACACCTGACTTTTTATATAGAATGCAGAAACACACACCTTGGAAAAAGCAGAATCTTCAAGAAATGGTGCTGGTCAAACTGGATGGCTGTGATGCCTGGGCTGCACCTACAGCTCACAAGACTTTCAGGTGTTTTGTTTGTTTGTTTGCTTGCTTGCCTGTTTTTTTTTTTTTTTTTTTTTTTTTTTGTAGTGATGGAGATTGAACCTCAGGCCTTGTATGTGCTAGCAAAGAGTCTCATTAGGTTACCCAGGTTGGCCTTGAACTCACTCTGCACCCAAGCATGCCTTGACTCTGTGATCCTCATGCTTCAACTTCCAAAGCAGGTGGCATTAGAAGCCCCTTCATCCAGGCCCAACACAAGCTTTAGGCTCAGTAAGTCAAAGTTCTTATCATCGACGTAGTTATGGGGTTTTCATCAGCATTGTTAATCTTTTCAACAGAGAGAACAGTGCCCAATTGTGACATGCAAAGTTTGCTACCTCGTCCTCAATACGTTTCACCCAAGATCACTTGCTTTTTGACCCTGTACTCTTCTCACAGCTCTGGAAGGTGTCGGTTAATTTCTCACACCGTGCTCTACCAGCTCATTTAAGTGGAGTCACATGTCTGAAGTCAGTTTATCTAGGACGTGAAATGGGGATTGGAGTATGAATGATTCACTACAGAACTATCCTCAAGAGCACTCGTGAATAAGAAAGGGAGAGAAATGGAAAAGAACAGAAAGATGCAATGGTGATGCTTCAGCCACAGTCTAGCCTACCTTGATCCCACGAGAAACTCAGAAATGCAAATGGCATAGTTATAGTACACTGTGGCAAGGGAGAGGCAGGATTTCATACTGCTCCCTCAAAGCAGTAAGTCATTGGCTCTGAGCAACCCCACCGAGGAAGTACAATCTCCGGGGCATTCCCAGGGAAAGAACTCCCATCCGATGTGGGATTCCCCTCTGTATGCTGTGAATATGTTTTATTACCATTGGTTAATAAAGAAGCTCCTTTGGCCTATGGCAGGGTAGAATATAGGTAGGCGGGAAAACTAAACTGAATGCAGGGAGAAAGAAGGAGTCACGCAGATGCCATGTAGCTGCTAAAGGAGAAAGATGTTTGAATCTTACCATTAATGCAATATAAAGATTAATATAAATGGGTTTATTTAATACACACGAGCTTTCTAGGAATACGTTCGAGCCAGTGTTGCAATTAATATAGTTTCTGTGTGATTATTTGGGTCTGGGTGGCTGGGTAACAAAAGTACAGTCATTGTTTACACCCAACAGGCGAAGGACAAGTCAGAAAAGTGTACAATTCTAAGCCATAAGCAGATAGTTCTCACAGTATATGGCTATAACCCAGCAAAGGGGAGCTGAGTAGTATATCTATAGGTTTCAACATGTTACCAAGAATCATCCTTTGGGAAGAAAAAATACATGCTTTTTTGTGCATGGCCTTCTTCTGATTGAATCTTAAAAGACTAGTTAACTCTCTATAAGACTATTTGACCTGGTATAGTTACCCAGTCAACCTCATTGTTGCTGTAAGGTCATATCAGACAGATATCTGTGTCATGCCAAACCACCTGGGAAAAGATAATACTAAGTGTTTAGCCTCCATCTAGAATAAGAAGCAGTATTATACAGGTATTGTCTAATATGCTTGATTTTAGCTGAAATTCCATGTGGCCCTTCAATTTAATATCTCATTGGGAATTTTATGAACTTTCTGTGTGGCTAAAACTAAAGGAGAGATGGTTTGCTTTGCACTGCTGACCACACTGAGGTCCACAATTTGTCCTGCAAAGTTTCCCAGATAGCTGAATTTCTCTTCCTGTCAATTTCAGACTGTTTTCAAAATAGCACACCAGAATGGTTTTTTTTTTTCAATTTGAAAAGTCATTTTGTGAGGACATATTGGTTTAAGATATGCTCAAAGTGCTCTTGAAAATGACTTGGCAGAGCGAATTGGGGCCCTGTCCCTTCAAATTGATCAAAGAAGTTTTAACTACACCTCTGAAATAAAATAACAAACTATTCTCAAACTCACTTTTTCTTTGCTGATAATTTATCTCCCTTAGTTTTTAATTTTACTTTTAGTTCTTCGATAGGTTCAGAAAGAATTTTACTCCTTCTCACGCCTCTTCCCCCTCTCATCCCCAGACCATCTCCCATTAAAGCCCGTCTTCTTCTTCTTCTTCTTCTTCTTCTTCTTCTTCTTCTTCTTCTTCTTCTTCTTCTTCTTCTTCTTCTTCTTCTTCTCAACAAGTACCGTGTGTGTGTGTGTGTGTGTGTGTGTGTGTGTGTGTAACCCACTGCATTGACTTAGGGTTTCCTGCATGAGCCTGGGTGGGAAGTTATTGCAGGAACATAGGCAACTTAGCAGTAATTACATCCTTGAAGAAAGTGACTCCCATTTCCCCCAGACACCATGACTGTCAATATTCCCTCAGGGAGAGATGAGGCCTCCTGAGCCCTTCCTCCTTCCATGAAGAAGTGTTGACAGGTCTTGTGAAGGTAAGCACAGCTGCAGTGAATTCCTGAGTGCATCAACTTTATCATATCTAGAAGACACTGCTTTGTAGCAGTCCTCCCCAGTCTCTGCCTCTCACAATCTGTCCTCCCATTCTTCTGGAATGTTCTGTGTGCCTTGGGTGGGCTGAGCCCTCCCCAGAAACTTTATTTTCTGTACATTGACCAGTTGTGAGTCTTTGTATTAACTATGGTATACTAAAAACAAAAGAAGCAGCAGCTTCTCTGATGAGGACTGAGAGCTACACTAATCTACAGGTAGAAAGATAAATATCTAGAAGACAGTTGATATTATGATTCATTTAAAAAAAATAACCATAGTAGGTTCTCCCTGGGGCCTATGACCTCATCAGTCACACGATTTTGACCAAATATATAGTACTGTGTATGAGTCTCCTTCTGCGGAGCAGATCTTAAGTCCAATAAGAAAGTAATTTGTTACCACTCACAACATTCATCCCATTATTTCACCAGCAGGCATGTCTTCCCAGCCTGGTTGTTATAGCAGTTCATGGGGTTCCCAGATGGCTAACATTGTTGATGTCCTTTCTCCTCCCACAGCCATCATGAACACCTTGCTTCACCATGAAAACTGGCCTGAAGGGAGGAAGCTTCCAGGTGAACACCGGTTTGGTTTCTCTGTATCCTTTGGCTAAAGTATGTATGTGTTATTTTCAGCAATAGAGTCTTATTATTAAAATCTATTCATCCCATCTAGACAACTCCAGGAAAGGATTCTGCTTTTATTCAAGTTCACCTGTTAGTTCCTAAAACATGAGAATGCGAGTCACATATGTCTACATACATGTATATGTATATATATATATATGAACAATGGTAGCTAATGTTTTTACTATACCTCAGGAATCTTACTTAATATGACAAATTTTATTTATACAAATGAATCAAACATTAAGATAAATGCTAAAATTGCAAAGAAGAATGAGACGTAAATCCAACGCTGAAGTTATTATTCACAGAGTCCTGAGATGACCAGACCATATTCAAATACATTAGAATAAATCTATGAACTATGAGAAACAGAACAATTTTGTTTAGAGTGGTTTAAGAGAATGTGATTAAAGTGGCATTTTATCTGGAGCTTAAAGAAGGAATGCATTTTCTGGTAAACCTGTTGTAGTTAAATAAATATTCCAATTTATAGAATAATCAATGAATTTGTTTTTCAAAATTTAAGGCGGTCACTACTTTTCTAGACAACTGAGTTCTGAAGCTTCCAAAATAAAATCATAATAAAAGTAACAGGAATCAACATTTTGGCATATAAATCCAAATCTCCGAAAAAAAAGAGATCACTTGATATGGTATGAATAGTGATGAAAAATTGCAAAGATCTTTGTTTCCTATGTAATTATTTCCTTTATGCATCCATTTCAGCAAACATTTCCTGAACACATAGTGTTAGCCACGCATAGCAATGGTATTTGAGATGCAGAAAAAAATGGTATTTGCACAGAGTTTGAATTCTAAAACTTCAGAATATATAGCCTTAGGCAATGAAAATGGTCAATTTTTAAAAAGGAATTTACATCTACAGTATTATATGTTGTATTGTTTATATTCTTCTTCACCAAAAATTTTTCCTATAGTTAAAATTCAAATGGAATAGTTCTGACCACATACAGGTAACTCAAAGAAGGCAGGAATGAACATTAGTGAATAGAAGGAGAACACCTCAAGGGAGTCTGCCGCCTGAGCGGTTCCAGACTATGGAAGATGGATTAGGCATTGCTGACAACCATGAAATTGATGTAGCTAGAAAATGATTCAAGCATAAGAGTCACAGTCATAGTCATGGGATTTGGAGATAGAAGGAAATCCACTCATCAGAAACAGAAGTCTGTTTGTCAAACACTCATTCAATCTAAATAGGTCTTCCTGTACTACTACCGTGGGTCAGGATTAATGTACTGGGGAAAATTGGCATGCCAACCCACAAGCAGAAGACAGTCAAGAGTAGGCCACCCATTTGAGCTGCAGTCATTTCAGGACTCCCCATCCTTAACGCTCCCCCTCTCTCTACCTTACTACAAATATTAAAAGCAAAGCTCAAAATCTTAGACTTACAAAATCATTACAGTTTAAATGGTGAATTCATTCCTCGGATCAATTAAGCTCAAAATTTGCTCTTAAAAACCAAAAGGCCAAAGTTACTCCATGATCAACAGTCCGCCCCTAGAGAATGAAATACATTTCCACAAAGACCTGTACAGAAGCTATGCTCACAACTGCCCAAATCTGAAAATGACCCAAATGTCCTTTAAATACTCAATAGTTATTGATGGAGTGGAAATCTACCCAGGAAGGAAAGGTATTAAACATGAATATAAACAACATTGATGAGTTTCAGCAGCGTGGATGAATGCACAAAGGGGAAAAAGAATTTTACCATGCTAAGTGAAAGGAGTTGCTCTCAAAGGTTGAATTCTGGATAATTCCATTGTCACGACCTTCTCGGACAAGTCAAAATTGTAGGGATGGAGAACAACTGGAGGGTAGCTAATTCTCCAAGAGTGGAGAATTTTACTAAAAGGCATCCTGGTGGGGTGTCTTTGAAGTAACAGAACTGTTACAGAGCTTGATTGGGATGGTGGTTACACTAACCTATGGAGAAACTCACATAGCTGGGTAGCAAAAGAGGTAATTTTTATTACTATTAAAACACAATACGTCCCAGTATCATAAAATAGCTGTGTATTAAGCTACAATGTGGAGTGGTAATCAGATCCTGCACAAAGAGAAAAAAATCTAATTTATTTTTAAAAAGTGAGAGGGAAGAAATCTTGAGCAGGCATTTGAAGCACCTGGAGGTGGATTTGCAGAGGTGGTAACATGTGGTGCAGGCAATGCATAGGCGAGGGGAGGGTAAAGTGCAAAGAAAATGGGGCCTGAGAAACCGTGTAATTTTCTGACATCACAGTTTGTTCAAGGAGCAATTCAGGCTCAAAGCCATAACAACACTGATTCCAAAAGACGGGAAAGTGGGATGAAGTGTTTTAAAGCAAATGGCATAGCTCTCAGTTTTGTGCAAGACTTAAAATCTGGGTAGGGAAAAGCTAAGTCAAAATGGGAGGTGGGTGAGCAAGCTGTGACAAGAGGACTTGTTTCCCTAAGCACTTCTGTGGGGTGACTCTTGCTACTAACCTGGAGCACCGAGCACAGGCAAGTTTATGTGCCTTCCAAGACAGTATCAAGATCATCTGCATGCCAGACATGGTTACACATACCTATGATCTCAGTACTTGGGAGTTAGAGTCAAGGGAATCAGGAGTTCCAGGCCAGTCTGATCTACGTGAGACCGTATTCCCCCTCCATCCCAAAAAGATGGCCAGCAAGATGGGCAAAAGCACTTGCTTCCAAGTCCAATGATCTGAGTTCAATCCCTGGGACCCACATTATAAAGGAGACAACTGATTCCCACAAGTTGTCGTTTGACCTACAAGCACACATAGGTGTGTAGCATCTGCATGCCCACACACAGAACAGCCACAGAACTAAATAAATAAATTTAAAACTTGAAACAAAGGAAAACAGTCACCTGCCTAAATAAATGATATTTTTGCCTTGCTGAATGAACCTAACAGCCTTATGTCAATTCTCAGTCCTTCAAATAATACACACACACACACACACACACAAACACATCTGTATACTGGTGTTTGGAAAAATATTTATTTCAGCAAATGCAAATGTAATTAAACAAGTCTTAAATGTTTCAAGGCCCTTAGATATGTCCTTTTGGAGGATATATTTCTTCCATGGGTAACCCTAAATCAAGTATTCTTTTGTTGGTGGTGTTTTTGTTGTTGTTGTTGTTTGGACTACTTTTTTGAGACAGGGTTTCTCTGTAGCTTTTGGAGCCTCTGTCCTGGAACTAGCGCCGTAGACTAGGATGGCCTCGAACTCACAGAGATCCACCTGCCTCTGTCTCCCGAGTGCTGGAATTGGAGGCGTGCGTCACCACCAGCACCCAGAAAATCAAGGATTTTTAACTAGGGACATGTATGCTTCCCATGACACATTTAAAAAAAAATCTGGAGAAATCTTTTGTTTCACAACTGGGGAAGTGAATGTGCTATTGGAATCTAGTGGGTAAAAACCAAGGGCACTGCTACTACACATCTTTCCATGGACAGGATAACCCCATGACAAAGAATGATCCTGTCCTAAATGTCAGTAGTGTTGAGCTTGACAACCCTCGTTACAAGCATTCTAATATAACACACGCCATTTTTCCATTAACGTACCACCTTCTCCTGAAATAACTTTTAATCAGAGGTTTTTGTAACACACGTGTGATTCGTCACTTGGGTTTCCTGACTTCACAGATGAAGCTACTGATCAACCACAGGAAGCTGCCAACTAAATGCAGTGGCTCTGACTCGTACACCAAGTCCCTGCAAGACTGCACGCGTATCCACATATGTTAAGTACATTTTCCACATTTGGTACTTTTTATGGGGCAAATAAAACCCACGCTGCTTTCTCAAGATCACACAAAGATCAATCACTGTTCTCCATGGAAACATCACAAAGGAAATGTGCTTGCCCATCAAGGTCAGTGAGGTCTGTCTCTGTGAAGGGACTATTTCTGTTCAAAGGCCAATGCCAGGTAAGATCGGAGTGTTTCCATGGCTCTTGAAAATTTAAAGAGTATGGATGTTTTCAGTGTAATGTTCAGAAAGCAACTATTAATTTTCACTTCACTTTCTGCTACACAACAGAATTCAAACAGCCCTGATAACATCACTCAGAATCTTCTGTACCTCTCTGCTCTTGTCTTTAGAAGCTTCCTCTTTCAAAGCCGACGCTGTCGTCAGTTGGGCAATTACAAATTCCTACTCACATAAGTGTACATTAGCAATATTTCTGTATAATCCAAGACCCGGTGAATAGAAGACAAAAGGTCCATGTCTTTTGGTGGAGGATTAACAGAAACACTAACACTCATGTTCAGGTAGTCTTCTTATACATACTGAGCCTTCTTTATTGCATCACAGATGTTTGAACTTTTCAAACACTTTACTCTCTCTCTCTCTCTTTTATCTCATGTCCCATCCAGGCTTAAAGCCTCAGCATGAAGGCACAGTGTGCCACTTTGTTCCTCATTCCATTTCTTGAAAGAAAGCAATGAATGGTGTCAAGTCGAAATGGAAGCAAATATGCCACATCTCGCCCTGCATCTGTGCCTGACATTTCAAAACACCTCATCTAAAAATCTTACGCCAATAGTTGCCACTGCTAAATGCCTAAAGCACTAGATGGATGACTAATAGCTCTAGCCCATGTCTTCCATCTATGTGTTATTATGAAGGCAATACATTGGTTGGGGATGACAAGGACGGTTATTCAAAGAACACGTATTCCAAAGGCCTAATCTTCCACACAGAGATTTTTTTTTTCCCTGTAAAAGGAAGGACGTTTCATCCTGTGCTTAAGAACCACCTGATGCGATAAGCTTTGCAAGCTTCTGGCATTTGTGCCAAAGTAAAGTTCTATCAGAAAAGGATGGTGGTGTAAAACATAGTTCTAACCGGAAATTGTCATCGCCAAGGATTTCGGGGAGAAAGGTAGGTACTGAAAACTACATGTGTTAAACCAGCAAACAGAAAATCTCCCATTGGAGGCCGTGTAGCAGGGCCAAACGCTGAAAATATAATTGAAAACGTAAGACAAATAGCCCCCAAAGTCTAAAACTGAATAGCTTAAGGACATCACAGATGTACATACTCCACTTATTACCAATTCTATACGATGGTGGTTAACCCTCAAATTTCAAATAAAAGACAAATTTCCTTTTGGTAGATTCAAAGAATATTATATCATCTGATACACAGATGACATCAAACACAAATTAAGTGTGGGTTTTCTCCAGACAGCCACGTTTGGCAGCCATATGTGGACAGTTTCTAGAATGGTCCCACTTTCAAACATTTTTATCATCTTGCCAGATCAAGTGCTAAATTTCCGTTTAGAAAATACGGTCACACTGTGCTCAGTGAAGGGCTGGACTCCCATCAGGAAGCTGTCTCTGAGTTGTACACTTGTAGTTGATTCCTATGGAAAGATTTTTTTTTAAATAAAAACTGGTACTTTGATGGCTGCTTGTCTTCAGGGGAGAAGGGAGACTTTGCTGTGGCTGCTTCCACTGGGGAGCTGTGATTCCTATCAATTCTCGTGCCTCTCATTATTCCAAGGTCTCTGGAAGCATGAGCTACAGGCAGAGTTCCTGCCTCTTGCAAACAATGCCCTTAATCAAATAGCAACAGCCCTGAAACAGAACACACACAGTATTTTTTTTTAAGAAAAAAAAGTATGGCTTATTTTTATCCTGGTCAGGCTCTGACATTTATGTTGGACTGCATAAAATGAATTTATTTTTCTATGTAATGAATAGCCCAGCCCTTTACTGCATATACTCCAGGTTACATTAATGCTAGAAGCAAAGAGATAGGAATTTAGCAAGAGGACTAAATATTCTGCCCAGTAAAACCACCAAAAACCTCCTGGTATGAAAGAACTTCTATGTTGCCTCCAAAATGATTCATAGTTCACGTGTCCTATTTTCTCTTGTCGTGTGGGCAATTTTCAAAGGCATCATTGGGTCAATGGCAGTTTGACAGAAACCACTTTAAGCCCCTTGTCTGTCTGCATGTGTAGCTTCCTTTAATTCCCAAACGACCATCTTCCATGGCTTCCCTGTTGTGAGTGAGGAGTATCAACGTGTGATGAACAAATTGCACTCCTTAGTTATTGTCAGGAACAGAGATTTAAATTACATGTTGTAACTGGTATTCCTCTCTTGAAACTATTGCTAAATGAAGCATGAGTGAGATGACTGTGAAAGTCCTTCCTGACTAGAGCATAGTAAGATTTGAAAACAGTCTAGAGCACTGGTGTCTTGTAAGGTAAGAAGAAAAACTGCCAACACTCAGCAATTCTTGGGTGCAGCGGTCGGATTAATAAATCACCAGTAATTGATATTTAAACAAATTTAATAACAAAACCAGACTCACAAAACCAAGGTTCCAGCGGAGTACCCAGCGGAAACAGGAGAGCGCGGAAGGGGCGCGCAGCGCAATATATCAGTAAACATACGCCTGAGGGCAGCCCGCCCCCAAGGGGAGGGCTTATCCCTACACTTGGGCTCCCGGAGATCCTGCTCCCTTGGGGGTCATGTCATGTCACTCCCGTTCCTCTCATTCACATGACAGCGAATATCTTGATGTAAGATCAAAGTTGAAATGATTAAATGTCCTTCAAGAAGAAGAATACAAGAGGAACCAACTCAGGGACGAAGTTAGAAATTGATGACCAAAGCACATGCAAGATGCAAACTGGGCATCGTTTGAGATACTCAAGATGAGAGGAACCCTACCCCAGCCTGTCACAGCCTCTCGTGAGTCCTTCCTCTTATTTTCATGAAAGCAGCAAAAGAAGACCAAAAAGTTCCAACTCGTAGTCCTATTGATGAGCATTTAAGGTGCTCTATAAACTGTCTGTTTAAATTGTATCAATCCATTTAAAATAGGAAATGAAATTGAAATGAAAACAGGCTAAAGGATTTCTGCAAGATCCTGAATCCTCCTCAAATGAACTTGACTTTATATGCTCCACTTGCTAGATCCTTGCTTGATAACATACCCCATGTTCCCAACGCACATTTGCTCGGGTATATTGACTATCCAGGAACCTTTCTTTCCTTAAAATGGTTACTCATTCAAGAAAAATTAGCAGAGTTTCTAGTGTCTATTCAGCACTCATTTCTCATAGTATGGGGTCCAGTGTAAAAAGTGGATTTTCTCAGAACAAAGAATCACAAAAATGTACATCATTGGTAATATTTATTGTTATACACAATAATGACATTCTTCTTTTTAGTATAAAAGAAAACAAGTAGTTTTTTTAGATATAAAAATTTCAGAGTAAGAGAAAACATTAACTATAACCCCCCCAATGGAAAGTGCAATATTGGTGTGAATTTGATACTTCAATATGAAGTTTTCTGTAAATATATATATATGCATATATGTGTACATGTGTAGACATGTTTTCTGGCTCTGTATTAAAATGCCCTAAAAGCAATATTGTCCAAATCACATGTCACCTTGAAATCTATTTTATCTCTAAGATGTGCTTCTCACTCAAAAGAAAGAAAGGCTGATTCATACAATTAGAGTCTGAGACACATTGTGATCCAGAATTATGTAAAAGGAATGCTAAATTTATACAATCACCATTTTTATAAACCCCCAAAAGTAATTGACTTAGGCAAAGATTATCAATTGGAATTTTAAAAGAATAATAAAAAAGGCTAAAAGAACAGTTGGTAGGGAACAAAGCTTCCTACCCAGTCAAAGAATAACCAAGCAGATCAATTTGATCCCAGAGAGTAAAGTGTAAGTGCAAGACAGGGGATCAAGCTGTCATCACCATAATCCAGGGCTCAGTCTTTGTATCAGCAATGGTAGACTAAGCAACTATCATGTGTTACATGATTTGATGCATTAGAATGTGCCCATCATTCTAGCCACAAATATTGAAGTTTGTACAGCCAAATCCCTGTTTACAAGGAATGCAGCTAAATACAGCAAGGGACACCTCAAGAAAATAACCACATAAATCCAGAAGGTGAAGCACTTTGGGCAATTTGTCCACCACTAGTTCATGATCATGAAAAAGAGACAGAACAAAAGAAATGGATAGGGGATAGTCACCTGCATTGAGAGGTCTTGGAGTAGATTCTTTATAATTAAAGACAGTTTGAAAACAATAGTTTCAATTTGGTTAAGTATTTATTAGATCATATAAGTCAGTATAAATTTACCTCAAATTGTGGTAACATTATTTTGTGAAAGATACACACACACACACACACACACACACACATACACACACGATCTTGCTATGTAGCAGCCTAGCCTGGAATTCATTTTGCAACCCAAGCTTAATGGAGGAAGGTCATTGGTTAATTAAATAAAGAAACTGCTTGCCCTGATAGGTTAAAACATAGGTGAGAGGAGTAAACAGAACAGAATGCTGGGAGGAAGAGGAAGTGAGGTAAGACTCCTCAGAGAGACTCCATAGCTCCTCTCAGAGACACACGTGATGAAGCTCTGACCCAGGATGAATGTAGGCTAGAATCTTCCCGGTAAGCGCACCTCGGGGTGCTTACACACATTATTAGAAATGGGCTAGTCCAGGTGCGAGAGTTAGCCGATAAGAGGCTAGATATAATGGGCCAAGCAGTGCTTAAATGAATACAGTTGGTGTGTTGTTATTTCGGGGCATAAGCTAGCCAGGCGGCCTGGGTGCTGGGGACTCAGCCCCATCGCTCATATTACTACACAAGCTGACCTTGAACTCCTAATCCTCCTCCATACACATAATGCAGGGCTAGGATTACATGAAAGTGCCACCTTGCCCAGTTCACAAGATATTCTTAAAACATAGACACTTGATAACTTAGAGTGATGTGTGGCACAAGCCAAGCATAGAAGTGAGTGTGGTCCCTGAACCAGCAATATCAGTATCAGCTTGTTGGAAATGCAATTCCCACACTAGGTCCCCTGGGTGGGAAATCATGATGTGCATTTCAACCTCTTCCCCTAAAGTCTTTCCACAGCCTGAAGAGTGCATCTAACTCTCCATCGGAAACCACTTAAGAGTGCATGGCTGAGATAACCTAGCCCCAACCTCGGGTACAAGGATATGCCTCCAGTCAGTCTATCCAGTCTACCTGCAAGTGGACTGAGATCTAGCCTCTCTAAACATACAAGTTTAAACCCTCAATTTACCCACCTCCCTCCCTCCAATCCTTCCTGCCTTGTAACTGCTCATAGTTGCTTTGCAAATTTCAACTTTAAGAGTTGAGCCTTGGATTCTGGTGAGTAGAGATGGTATTATTGTTATTCTTTTTAAAGATATAAGGGTGGAGGAGTTTTAGAGGGGCAGCAGTCCCACGAGGGGTAGGAGCATGTGACCCTGAGGTCTTGGCGAGTCCCCCAGGCCTCAGCGAGTCCCCTGAGGCTTTGGTGGGTGGGAGACCTCAGTGGATGAGAGACAGACAGATACATCATGATCATGCAGAGAGTGTTTGGATATAGAGCCTATTTAGTGGGTTATGGAGAGAAAAGGAAAGGGGAGGGGGAGAAGAGGGAAGAAGAGAGAGGCAGAGAATGAGGGAGAGAGAGGGGGGATGGGAGAGAGCTGGCAGGGAGAGAGAAAGGAGGGGGAAAGAGAGAGCAGAAGTTAACTTTTCAGAAGAGAGACAAAAAAGAGAAAGAGCACAGGCTAGAAGAGGCAATGGGATATCCACTTCCCTCAGTGGAAAGGGAGGGGTGGGAGAAGGTGGGTCTTGTCTCTTAAAGGGACAAGAGTACCCAGGTGACAGACCAGGCCAGCAGATCATAACAAATATACTTCAGCAGGGCATAGCACTCACCCGCTAAATGTACACAATTCTCCTAGAGGTGAAGGGGTGACTGATTTCTGTTGCCTTATTTCTCTTCCTGCCCATGTTATGTCTAGCTCAGCGTGGGCTATGAAAATCCACTCCCCTACTAGGTGTGCTGTTTTAAATGGTGCTCCGAAGATTCACATCGACACAGAACCTCAGAATGTGACCTTATTTGGAAACAGGATCGTTACAAACATAATCAAAGTTTAAAGATAAGGTTCTACTGCATGAGTGGGACCCAACCCAATGACTAGGGTCCTTATAAAAAGGGAGACATTTGAACAGAAGACACATACACCCAGAGAATGTCACGTATTGTGGAGGTACAAGGAACACTGAGGATTGCCAGCAACAAACAGCAGCCAAGCTTAAACAAGGAAGGCTCCTCCTGTACAGCCCCTGGAGCCCTGACAGCACCCCGATTTCCAGATCTGTGAGAACAAATTGTTTGTTGTCTTGTCCATCACTTACTTATAGTGGCCCTAGGAAGTGAAAGTGCCAGATACTAAATGCAGAGTGAGAATATTATTATTAGGGGTATTGGCTCACACGTGCTTGCTTTGTGCAAGGCACTGGGCTAAGTATTTTACAGCAGTTGTCTAATTTAGCCTCAAAACAGTCCTGTAAATTACATAACTCTGTTCTCTGTTCCATGGGTTAGAAAACTGCAGCTTAGAGAAGCTTGCTACCTTGCATAAATGCATCAAGTTAGTCAGTGGCAGGCTGGACTGAAGGCATCTGTCGGATTCCACAGCTCATGTATTTAATCACCATGCTATAAAGGTCAGGATGAAAATAAAATCACATTTTTTACCAAGAATTTTTAATGGCATTTGTTCCAGGGTTATCCCTCATATTAATTTGTATTATTTCCAAGCCAAAGGGGGAGAAAATGTCAAGGCCCTGAAAAACTGGTGACCTAGAGATATCCAGAAGGCTGCCACAACTCTTGATCTTGTCTCAGGAACTCTATCAATCAAAGAAGTGTCACTGTGGCTGTTGTACCACTTACTGGCATCTCTCCATTGTTTCTGGATACCGGCTTACACCAAAACTAAACCTAAAAGAGCTTCCAGTCAGGTCTATCCTAGTTAAACTCACAACACTTGTTGTTGTTGTTGTGGTGGTGGTGGTTGTTTAATTCTCATTCAGACAGAGATAAAGCAAGCACCAAGAACAACCAAAAAATCCAAAACCTTTATGACTGTTGCCTAGGTGAAAAATATCTTCATTAAATGGCCATTAGCTGCCTACACTAAGCTGGAAGCCAAAAAACTCAGTCGAAAATGCACCCATCTTTTGACTCAACAGCCTCTTTGGCTGCAAAATCCAGAGCTACATCTTTATTGGTACCATGAGCTGCTTGTAGGAAAGGAGCCTCCTAAGAAACATTATCTTTAAGTAATTAACAACTCAAATATGTATTTGGTGTTTTGATGATCTAACTATGAGAATTCAGGGTTTTTAAATTGCTAATATTCAAAAATTCAAAATTTACTACTGTTGCCAGTAAAGTTGTTTTTATAAGAATCCTAAGTGATGAAAATGATTTTGCTTTGCTTTGGTTTAATTTGGAGAGGTTTTGTTTTGCTTTCAGTGTCGCCCAGGAAATTGGGCGACATTAGATACAGCATGCAGCTAGAAACATTTGGGGTTTCTCAATTTTTTTCCTAAATTATAAATAAATATCTTCCTTACCTACCAGTTCCCAAAGCAGTTCTGTTCTGTTTTCAATTTCTTTTCCGCGTTCATATAACCTGGTAAATTAGTCCCCAGTTGGTGTTGACTGTGGAACACTGGAGAGAAGAGAAAATTTTGAGCAATGTGAGAGGCAGTCCCGTCTATCTCACAATGCTATTTCTCTCCTCTTATACAGAGGTTTAAAGCTTCAAGCATAATGTTGCATTTGATTTTTCACAATGCTTACAGAAGGTAGGCAAAAAAAAAAAAAAAAAAAAAAAAAAAAAAAAAAAAAAACGCATCATTGTGGCTTTTCAGGTTCCAGCAAGGAAAGACTGGGATTCTGATACCCTCCACTAAAGAAAAGAAGGACATGGCTCAGCACATAGTGTTTTGGAGGGACTGCCATAAGGAAGAAAAGGACACCCACTTAGCCAGTTAGATCAGTGAAGATAATCCTGGCAACCAGTTCAGTGACAGATGCTCTGGCCAGATGGTCCTTTCATTCCTTTTACACATGAGGAAACTGAGGCTCATTCACTGAACAGATTCACTAGACAAATATTTATTGAATATTGTGCTTGGGATACAGATCTAGATTCTCAGTTGAACAAGAAAAGTGGAAACATCCAAACAGATAATTGCTCTAAAGGAAAAGCAGAGGCTTCATTAAACAATACAATACACAGAAGTATATGCATGTATTATATAGTAAAAGAAATTATGCCACTGGAGCCGACAATTCCCTTCACAAGAACCATAGACTAACAATGAGAAATATTCTTTAGAATGGTTGGTCAGGGTATTCCAAGTTACTTCACAAACAATATAGACTGTTGCCCTTGGTTGCCTCTCAGAGGTTAAAGGGAAGCTTCTATTGCTAAGGACACCACACTCTTAGGACATAGGACTCCAATTATTCGAGCTGGATCTAGCCTGAAAGCCTCCTTCCTGAGATCTAGCATCCATGTTGCCAGAAAATACTATGGAAGTTGCAATTAATAGCTCTATCCAGCTTTGACACATATGAACCATAACAGGGCAAAATATTCATAAGTATGCAGTGTCGGAGACCAGCTTCAACAAACGTACCACCTGCCAGGGTAGGGGCATGGGGATCGGCAAAGTCAGTAAAGAGCATGAAGACACAAGTGAAAATAATAAAACACAAGATAGTACCAGGAGGAAGTTCCAGTGAGTCCTGAAATTCACCTGCGGTTCATTTTCAGTTCGCTTTTATAACTTAATACAATAGTGGGAGAAAACAAAAGACTACTTTAACATAATACAAAGGACAACTAGAACAGTTACTTGCTTCTATACTTTGAGACATCAAGCCATTAAATCATGAAAAAAGCATACTGTTGTTTAGGCAGTGAACCCACCCTAGACCAAGTATCCTGAAGGCAGCCACTCCTTAAGTCAAACCTTTTAATTCAAAAGAATGAGCAGAAGTAGGCTTGAATTTCCTGACCTTTGGTCAGGATGGAGCAGATCTACCTGTATGGGACATCTTAATGTCCAAAATACTAAGTAACCACACCTAGGTCAGGGTGTGTAGCCACACTTGTTGTCAACAACTTTGAGCAAGCTAAACCTCTCTGACCGTCATTCAGACAAGGTGGAAATAGGCTCACATTTTGGGGCCTCCACAGGAGGAAGGAAGTAACACTCACTTGTCAGTTTTAGTCAACTGTTGTCTAGTTGAACTTAAGGCCCGTTTAACAGGAAGGAAACCATGCCTGGTACTAGATATCCAGCCAATCTCCTGGGACTAGTGATGTCTTGGGTCTTTGAAGAGGCTCCACTATAGCCAGTTCGCGAGCACAGCATAATTCCTAACTATATTCTAATCTTATCCTATACCCACAGATAAGCGTAGCCATCAGCCCTCATCAAAGAAGCAACTCTTTACAGCAAACAAAAACCATCACAGCAAACCACAACTAGACATAATGCAGAGATCAACCAATTGTGGGGAACTCAGCCCCAGTGGATACATCCACATCACAGTTCGCATATCCATAGCTCAGGAAACATCCCAGAAAAGGGGGTTGAAAGATCGCAAAGAGCTAGAATTCCAGGAAGTCTGGTGTGGAAGAGTCTCTCATAGAAATGGCTGCATAATGGGATCTGAACAATGGTAGTATCAATAGATATGCTAACAAGGAAGGGGACAATTTTTCACAGGACCACATTCCTGGACAAGGAACTACAGACTGCTGAAAGAAGGCGAGATAGCATCTCCCAGGGATGTTTGCCCAATATTAAATGGTCAGCCCTAAAGCCATATAAACACAAACAACAAAAATGGACTTGGTAGGTGTATTTACACATCTGTGTATACATATACATATATGTGTGAGTGTAACAATAAAAACAGGGAAGAAGAGGCTATCAGTTTGAGAGTGAAGATGACCTGGAGGGCACTGAAGGGAGGTGGTGTGGGAGGGGCTGGAGGAAAGAAAGGGGGGGGGAAGTAATGTAACTGTATTTTAGTTAAAATGTATATTTTTAAAGGCAGAGTGAGCAGGATGGTGGGGCTTTGGAATAAATGGAGTCTGCCCTGAGATACCAATCAAGTAGTTGCCTGAAGCCTGTGAGGCAGCTAGTCTGTGAATGCCCACGGCAGATACATTCCCAGTAGAGAGAATGGAAAATACAAAGGCTCATTTACAGCAAGATCACACATTGAAGGTTCAGATTCAGGGAGGGCAATGTGACTGAGATGAAAGGGAAGAATAGTCTCTGAGGTCAGACTCTAGGGGACATGTGCTGGAGGAACATGTAGGACCTCTCAGCCCACAATCTGCATTTCACTCACAATATGATGAGAGAACCATTATAGGTTTGAGACAAAACATAATCTAACAGGCATGTTTGTTTCTTTTTTGTTTGTTTGTTCAGTCATCTTTAGTTAAAGTATAGTTACATCGCTTCCTCCTTTCCCTAACCATTGAGACAGAGTATCATATACCCTAGGTTGGCTTTGAACTCACCAGGTAGCCAAGGATGAACTGGTCCTCTTATCTCCAACTTCCAAGTGCTAAAATTACAGGCGTGTGCCTCCACATCTTTTCTGACTGATATTTTTAAAACATCACCTGCCAATTGTGTTGAGAAAAGATTGTAAATAGGATGAAAGTAAAAACAGTGGTAGAATCCAGAACAGAGATAAATGCAAAGTGAGCTTCTGCTGCTGCTTCTGTTGTTGCTGCTGCTGCTGCTGATGATGGGGAGAAATCAGAATCAAATTATTTTTCTGAGAGAACTGAGTGGATTCTAGAATAATTGGATATGAAGTATAACAGAAAGAAAAGTACCAGAAGTAAATTTAGTTTAAAACCTGAATATCCAGGTAGATTACAGTCCCATTAATATTAATTATGCATCAGCATATTTTTCTGTAAAAGCCCAAATGATAACTTCAGCTTTATAATATCTGTTGTAACAGCATCCAGACTCTAAGTGAATGAATGTGCATGGGTCTGTTCCAATAAAACTTTATTTAGAAAAAGAGATAGTTTTCCTGGCTTAAATAATAAAGACTATAAGGATGAGGTGTAGATGGCCTGTAGCAGATTTCATTGCCAAAGATGGCCACACCAGCATACTTCTCGCTCTTTTGTGATCCTCCTCAAGAGACTGAGTTTATTTACCCTTTCCTGAATATAAGCTGATCATTGTTTGACCAATGAGATGTTCATTTTGCTTGACTTACTGCATCAGTGACACAAAGCAGAAGCAACATTCTGCGCCTCCCAAGATTAGGCCCGAAGAAGCCTTGAAGCTTCTGCTTTTATCTCTGGAATTTTCACAGCTGAAAACCTAGCTGCTGGGAAGTGAGGAAACCTAAGCCACCAAGGACTGTAAGGAGAATAACTGAGATAGCTAAGATTCCAGCCAATGGCCAGCATCAAATGGCCGCATAACAACATGCCATTTTGGAAGTGGTGCCTCCAACTCCATTACACAGCCCAGGTGGTACCATATATGGTAGAGACAAACGGTCTTCATGAAGCCCTGCCTGATTCTAGATATCATGAGCACGTAAATAACTACCATGTTAAGCCACTTTTATTTGGGGTAGATGTTTCCTCAGCAATGGATCTGAGGGCAAAAATGACATCAGTCGGCTTTCACTGAATTACGCTACAGTGAAAAGTGACTCAAAGTCTCAGTAGTTTGCAACAGCACACCTTTATTTCTTGCTGGTTATATGTTGACTGCAAAATAATAGTTCTATCACATAACTTCTATATTCTGGAATCCGGCTAAAGGCACAGTGACTGTCCTCAGTACAGTATCAGAAGGGAAAGGGCAATAGCGGAACAACACGAAATGTCTTAAAGCATCTGATCAGAAGTGTGCATTGTCTCCATCACTCCCATTTCCTTAGCCAAAGCCATTCAAGCAAATTTCCTAATAGTGGATACTTGGCAACAAGTACTTATTATGGCCTGTGTATGAAATGTTTCCCACAAACCCATATGCTGAAGGTTAGGGATCCAGATGTGGTGCAACTTGGGGAAATGCTTGAAGCTTCAAGAGATGAGTCCTGGTGGGTGGAAGTAGGCTCCTTGGGGAAGGTGCCTTTGAAGGTTGTCTTGTCCCTTCTCCTTTCCTCTCGCTCCATTTATATTCTGGCCACCATTAGGTGAACATCTGCCTTCTCTATATGCTCCCATTGCCATGATGCTCTGTGTTGCATCAGACTCGGGCTACTGAAGTCAACCTACTATAGAATAAAACCTCCAAGTCCATGAGCCAAAAGCAATCTTTCTTCTTTTTAACTTTTTAACACAATAGTTAGAAGTGTGACTGGGGGAAAATCAGGAGTTCATTCTATATAATAGATTTGAAATGCTTGTTTGACATACAGATGGACATGAATGGTGAGGGATTGGCTATACAAATCCAGAGTTCAAGACAGAGGCTAGGGCAGACATTCATTTGACAACAAAGCATAGCTAAGTCATGAAACTGAGACCATCCAGAGAGGAGATCAGTTAGAAAAGAGTTCTGCTGACTAAGCATGGTGGCATGCCGAGGTTTAATGGTTTTGAAGAGGAAGTCACTCCAGCAATAAAGACTGAGAAAGGACCACCAGGAGGGAGTGGTGTTACACAAAGCAGGCAAAAAAAAGAGTTAATAATTCAGTGTATGGTGCTGAGTAGGTGGGACGAATTAAACAGTGGATTTAGCAGTGTCAAAGCCTTGGGGGAACTTTGAAAAGGCAAAAATAGGCCAGGAGGGTTAAAGAGCAACTAGTGAGTGAGGAAGCGAAGAGAAATGCATGGAACACTCTTAGAAGGTGACCAGAGAAATGGGAAAGTAGCTGGAGTGGGATGAGGGTCAGAGAAGAGTCTTAAAAGAGGATGGGTGCTGTGCCATTTGTCTAAGCACAAAGAACGGGGGCATCAGTGAGTGTAGTCATCAATGGCTCAGAGAGTTTCCCTTTGAGTCACCACACATCTGACACATAGTGAGGATGAGAAGCTAGACCTTGAGTCTAGTCTGATGTTCTTCCAGCAATTCAGTCTCCCCTAGTAAAATTGTTCATGTTGTTGACAGTGTGTGATTATCAGAAAGCACAAGGCTAGCCCCATTTTCAATACCACCAGGCATCCAATGTGTGCTATCTACCAGGCATTCGATGAGCGCTACCTAGCAGGCATCCAAAACCCATGTACATCCCCAAAAGAAAGGGACAAATCTCTTCTAACACTCCTATCTTAAGCAGTGTGTTTACAAGTACATTGTGTGTGTGCATATGTTAATGTGAAGGGTGCATATGGGTGTGCACGTGTGTGCATGTGTGTGCGTGTGTGTGTGGGCATATGGAGGGCAGAAGACAACTTCATTTACCATTCCTTAGGCACTCTGCATCTTTCGTTTGAAACTGGGTCTCTCACTTTTTTTTTGTTTTTATTTTGTTTTTCCAAGACAGGGTTTCTCTATATAACAGTCCTGGCTGTTCTGGAACTCATTCTGTAGACCAGGCTGGCCTCAAACTTACAGAAATCTGCCTGCCTCTGCCTCCTGAGGGCTGAAATTAAAGGCGTGCACCACCATGCCCGGCAAAACTGGGTCTCTTAATGACCTGGATCACACTAAGTAGGGGAGGCTGGCTAGCCAGGGTTCCATCTGTCTCTACCTCCCCAGTCCTGGGATTATAAGCATGTGCCACCATGCCCAACTCATTTATGTAGATATGTGGATCCAACTCTGGTTACCAAGCTTGCAAGTCCAGCACTTTATCAGCTGAACTATTGACACAGACTTCACATATATTTTGTAAGTTGTACCCACCTTGTCCTATTTCCATCAGTCTTTAACCTTGTCTCAATGAACTTGAGGCATTCTGTCCTTTATCAGAATTTCAAAATATGGCCAGTTGTTTCTCCCTGAAGCAAAAAAAAAAAGGGGGGAAAAATAGTCTGCATAATTTCCATAGCTCTAACAATATGAGCCTAAAAACCAGGTTTTCTTTTCCTTTTGGGCTTCTACCAAGAAATAAGAGTGGGGGAGACTCTGGCTGCATTCCCTGTAACGACCTCTAATTATGGCAACAATTAACATCTGCCACCTTTTCTGCTTCCTCAAGTCTTTCTGTTCTTTCTCTAAAGATCATAACAGTTTAGCTGCATGCTGGTATCAAGAGAAGGCATCTGATCTTCCACTGCTTCTAGCTCTTGTGCTCACTGCCCCACTCCAATATTTAAATATACGGCTGGGGTCCATGTGCCATTCATTCTCTGTGTCTTTCTTCTTCTAACCACAGAGCTCCTCGAGCCATCCCATCATATGCTCAGACATGGCCACAATACTTCTGGATGTGTAAGAAAATCTCCATCTTTCCTGATGCTGCTAGGAATTAACAAGAAACTTGAAAAGTGGTCTCTCACCCTTCCTACCTAGAACATGATCTCGACTCCAGTCTAGATGGCACAGTATGGCAAAACCCAAGATTCTTCCAGCCACTTCTTAGTTTGTTCCTGGAAATAAGAACAAAACTCTGCCCTCGGATGTCCAAACGTTTGGAAGTGGCTCACTGTGCTTAGAAAACATGCTGGAGGCAGCTCATACAGGCTCCCTAGAGCCATTTTATTCATCTCTCTCCAACTTCTCGACCAATTATGTCATATTAGTAATTTGATAATAGAAATGGTCAGAGTACTTACAGAAATGGGAAAACATAACACATTGAGTCTCTGAATCCCACCAGTACCAGCAAACAAACATGAAACCTTCACAGGCTATTTAACCTCTCTAAGCCTGCTCCCTCTTCCACTAGCCAGAGAAAGCTTTTTACAGAGGACTATTTTGAGAATTATGGTTGATGGGGATTTTCAATTATTATTTTCAGGTCTGTAATTAGCCATATGACCACATCAAATAGTACATTCATGTGCCTTTGTCACAGAGAAAAACAATGTGTTTTGCTTCCCCTTTTATTTTAGCTTCTCAGCGAAGAGCAACCTCTACCTAGCCTTACTGTTAGCACGTATGTGCTAAAGGATGTAATAAAGAAAGTCAATCACAATACCCCCAATTAACCAATTCCTGTGTCAACTCCTCAAATCATCAGTAAGAATCACTATCAGGGTGGGAGCCTAGAAACATGGCAGAGTGCTTAAGAACACTTGCTGCCCTTCCAGAGGACCTGGGTTTGATTGCCAGGACCCACATGGTGGCTCACAATTATCTGCAACTCCAGTTCCAGAGGCTCAGACCTCTTCTGCTGGCCTCTGGGGTCATCAGGCACGCACATGGTGCACACACACAAACACTTGCACACATGTATTTTTTCAAAGAATCAACATGAAATATGAAAAGTAATCTGGGTGTCTCTCATTCTTCCTTTAAGAATGTGCCATTTCCCATCACCTTTCATATTCTCTAGATGGCACTGACAGAGACCCTCTGGGTATGACAGTTCAGTTCTCACCTGGTCTTCTCCTGCATTTTGGCCTTATTAATCTAAAAGTTTAACCATGGGGCACTTGTCACTTTTTAATCTAAAACTTCCCTTTCTGGATTTGTGTGTTTCCCCTTCCCTGGGCTTTCCCATTCTTAGCTATATTTTAGAATCAGACGGAGAACTTTAAAAATATTGAAGTTTGTGTTCTACCTCCAGAGATTCTGGATTTTTTTTTTTTGTTTCTTTGCTTGCTTACTTATATGCTCTGGAGGTATGGCTTGACATGAGGGTTTCTTTTTTATTTGTTTTTTGAGACAGGGTCTCGTTGCACATACTGGTCTAGAAGTCACTTTGTGGCCCAAGCTGAGTTCAAGTTCATGATTCTGCCTCGCTTAGGCTTCGGAATGCTGGGATTAGACCTGATTAAGCAGCAAGATTTTTAAGATGACTATAACATATCACTAAGATTATGACTCCCTCTTGCCCAACAGGCTCCATGAGAGTGTTGCACACTCTCTCACACCTGATACAGAGTATAGTAGCAACTACTGGTCAGTAGTGTAGGAATGCATTTAAGCTCTTATCCTTTTTACAATTATTCCTCACACAAAGAAGAAAGTAATCGTGATCCACCTAACATTCTGATCCTAGAGACTCGAGTCCAGCAATCCCAGGAGCTTCTGTAATTAGATCTTACGGCCATTCGTTGACTCAAGGAGTGGTTATTCTTACACCAGTGAAGCACTCTAACCCTTCTTTCACATACTAAAGAGACAAAAATGAGTCCATGTCTTTCGGAAGCTGAGGGACACCTAGCAACAGTTCTGTTCATGAAGGAGAAGCCAGACTACCCACCCGGAAAATGCTTGCCAGAAACAAGCAGAATACCACAGTAAAACTTCTCAGGGGATAATTGAGACCTCCTGGTCCATGGATAAATGTGGCAACATGAAACCTTCATCCAGAGCCTCTATGGAAATTCCTCATGCCTAATCATTCATAGTATTTGGAACGCACTGAATGGATACTTTATGTATGACTCCCAATTACACACCATGAGAAATATAAGGAGGATTTGGTTTAACAAAAGTGAAAAATGCATATGTTGTCACACACACGGTGAATTTTAAACTCCTTCCTTCGAGAGTCTTGTTCAAGTTGTTCATATGTCCATAAACTTACAAATCTACCTTCCCTCAATTTGCCATGGTTACAGCATGTGTTGACACCTTGGTTTCTACAACTAAAGTCATACTTCCGAGAAAATAGCTTTATTATTTGCCCAGGAATAATAAAAAAATTCTACAATGATCTTGCAGCCAGAAAACAAAGAAAACCCACCTCCCTCTCTCCCTACAAATCTGAGATTCTTCCCTTCCGAATAATCCAGTTGGGAGGAGTAATAGAAAATTCCTATGACTTAATGAATTAATCAGCTGCATCCTTATCCCTAGAAGGATGAAGAAAGACCAGGATCCGTGAACTAGCAAACATTTGGAAGAGAAGGAAGAAGGCCATGCTGAGAATCCTGGGAAAGTAATTTCCCCACCTCCATATCCCACTTAAGGCTAGTAATCCATTTCTGCTTTGGGTAAAGTCGTCATAAAGTCCAGTGTACCAAACTGGGCTTGATTCCATTCCTGTCACAATAAGCTTCTTAAGTCTGCTGACTTCTACTTGTTTGGCTTTTTTTTTGGCATTTACACCTAAACATCCTGAATATTAATTGCCTATAAATATCTCTAGGTCTTCTGGTGGGTGGGAGGAACAGTTCTCATCAGGGGTCCTACTGGCATTTCAGATGTGAAAATTCTCCCTCATGCTGGACGTTTTCCCTCCCTCCCCCACCTCAGCAAATGGAATCAGCCCACCCCCCCCAGTCATTGTGACAATCAAAAATGCTCCCACACATTCCCAAATGCTCGCTGGAAGGGTGATGCTGACGTGGGTTGAGAATCGCTCATTTTACACCCTGAGCAAGCAAGACACAAAAGGCTCACTGCTATCTTGTATAGTCATTTTGCCCAAAGAACTTTGCAGATGAAATTGTCATTTTATCCCACCACCTTCATTAATAAAGCAGATATTATAAATTATCAAAATACGTGAAACCTTTCTATCAGAAACAACAACCCAAAAATGATTCACCCCCTCTTGTGAGAGTTTGAACATCACATATATACCTCTTAATCTTTCCTTAATCTGAATTTTCCTAATAAAATCATAAATATTTTTTGCGTTTATTTTGAAATCTTTTGAGAGAGTTATGAAATAATGATGCCTGAGAAGTTAGTCTGTACAACTTAAACTGGACCTATGGACAAACACATCAGTGTCCCCCAGGGGGCGCCATAATCCCCCAACAAGTCTACCAGCCCTTCCTTCTGTGTCTGGTTAGGCCAGTTGGCAGCCCACTTCCATTACCAGAGGGTTGTTGGCAGAGAGCAAATCTCCAGTGTGGTCTCTTGGGAACCAACCATGTGAGCTCTGGGGACCCATGATGCTTTGACTGCACTGAACCATCAGCCACCTTTCTCCAACATACTTCCATTATCCTTGGCCATAAGTGATTAGGAGGTGGGCCTAAACTGACCTGTCTCCTGGTGAGCTCTCGAATTAACCCTTTTCTCCAGGGTGTAAGCATTCCTTTGCAAAGAATCTTAAATCCACTCAGGCACACGATGTCTACATTCATCTCAAAAAGAAAGAACCTGCTTTCTGCTTTTGGAATTCCCCATAAATAGGGAAGAACTCGAGGCATCCCAAGCCAACAACCCTTATAGAAGAGTTACTCACAGTAAGCAGAAGCTAGGGGCAAATTCACCAACTAGAAACCAGATGAACGAACTGTGGTGTAGTCACATAAGTGTGTAGTACCCCCAAAATGATCAATAAATGATTGATACATTTGATATTTATCCATGCTATAGTGTGCATTAGAGTAGGCGTGAGCAGGCACTCAAAGGAATGGAGCAATTTGTTTACAGAAAGGCAAGTGGGGTGATACTAATGTGTCATAAAATTTTGAATAGTAAGGCCACAGATGGCACAGTGGGTAAAGGCACTTGCTCCTTTGCAAGTCTGGCAGCCTGGGTTTGATCCCTAGAACCCACAAAGATGACGGAGAACTGGCTCCACAAAGCTGTCCTCTGATTCCCAGGCACACCATGGCACTTGCACCCATGCATACACATTAAGTACATACATAGGTTACTTTTAAAATATTTTAATTAAGGAATTTTTTTCAAGGTTAAAATACTGATTATCTCTGGGAGTAGACTGTATTTGGGGAGAAAAGCATAAAGGAACCTTCTGAGGAAAATGAAATTGTTTTATATTTTTATTTGTACACTAATTGTTTGAATATATAGCTTAAAGTTAACCTATACACTTAAATGTTATGTGTTTCAGCCTAGATAAATTATTGTTCATTTTTGAAAGTCCCGAGCAAACATAAAGTCATGAAAACAGTTAAAAAGCCCCAGTGAAGCATTTGCCTTATGATGCCTAATGTTCTTAGCGATATTTCCTCTCACAACATAGTTCATGCTTTCTTCTGAGTTTTACATACTTTAACAGAAGTTACCAGAAGTCCTTTCTTCTACAAAGCAGCTTGGCCTAGGGAAGTAGCAAGAAGTGTAAATAGGCCCCAAACACACCAGCAGCCAATAGACTCAGTTTTAAACTTCATGTTCATTATGCAAGAACTTCTTTACCCTCAAAACCTTGTGGGGATCTTTGAGACAGGATTCAACCTCTACAATGGCCAATGGAGCAATAATTCCTCTATTGCCAAGATTCCTCCTTTCTCAAATTCAGTCTTTGTTCATGTGAATAATTTATGACATATTGTATAGAAAACAAACACAGAGTCTACCTGATTGACTGCCCCTTTTAGCCTTTCAAAATGCAATAAAGCAATTTATCAATCTAAAATTCTTTTACCGAGCAAGCATTTAATTACTGTACAATTACTCAGACCATGCCTCTGAACGGGCACTTGCTAACTCTAGAGCAATAATAATTTGAAAATGGAGGAAACTATTCAAAGAATCACATTCCACTTGTATACAATGGCACAGTGGGCTTCTTTGACTGCTTATGACACTTTTTATCACAGTAAAGCCAATTAGAATTTCAAAGGAAGTTATTGCAGCATTGCTTATGGGTTTTTGTTTCTCAATAGTCCAAGAAAAACTTGATGAAAGCTTGATTTATTATTGCAAGTCAGAGTTCAAGGCCACTAGCTGAGCTCAGCAGAGGCAAACCCAACAAGAAGCCAGGCTGAGTAAAAGATGTTCCAGTAATCTTTTAGATTTTATCAAAATATGAACGCATTAAGCAACAAGCAAGTTGCAACTACAAAACCAAAACAGATTGTGCTGTATGGTTCTTTGCAGGTGCGCTGAATTAAATGAAAAAATTGAAAGGAATGGCTTTCAAAACTTTCACTTTAATATTTGTGCACCTGCATATGTTTGATTGATGGGGGCACGAATGTGCCACGTGCACATGTAGAGGTTAGATGACAACTTTGTGAAGTTGGTTAGTCTCCTTCTACCTTTCTGTCAAGAATTCAAGCCATCAGGTTTGCTCTGCAATTGCTATATCCAATGAGCCATCTTTCCAGCCCAGAAATAGCTTTTTTGCTGTTTTGTTTTCGTTTGGTTTGATTTGGTTTTGGTTTTTTGAGACAGGGTTCCCTGTGTAACAGCTTTGGCTGTCCTGGAACTTGCTCTGTAGACCAGGCCAGCCTTGAACTCACAGAGATCCCCCTGCTTCTGCCTCCCAAGTGCTGGGATTAAAGGTGTGCGCCATCACTGCCAGGCAGCAAGAGCTTTTGAAGAAAGAAGTGACCTACAGGTAAGGTTCCATTTGGAATGGGTTAATTTAAGATGTAAGAGCTAGCTAGAAATATGCATAAGCTAATAGGCCAAGCAGTGTTGTAATAAAAAAAAATATAAGGAAGTGAAAGCAGGAAAAAAATTATACTCCCTTTGGTAGCACATACACTAGAATCCGGGTTTCTTTCTTTCTTTGCGGTCAATGTGTGAAGCATATATATATATATGACAGCTGCTGACCCTAGGGGTTGCTTCCCAGATTTGCTGGAGTACCATTTCAGATGGGCTGCTTCAAGAGCAGACACTGGGACTTGGATTTGTGTGAAAGGCATTTATGAAGAAAGAGCTCCCAGGGTAAGCTGGCAAAGGAAAGAAGGAAGACAGGGAAGGGAAGGAAACCAAATGAGCACGTTCTCAGGCATCTGGACCTCCCAGTTCCATTTGGGCCCATGGGAAGCTTGAGAGCATAAATCCTGCCTTGAGACATGTGAGCATACTGAGCCAATATTGGTCAATGGACCAGAGGTGGGAATAGGAGGGCCCCGTCAGTAGACCTCCGAAAAAAAAGGTGTAGACAGCCATACATTGGGAAACATGTAAAGGCGAAGTGGAGACTGGAAATAAAGAGTCTTGGTTTTCAGCATTTACTCATTTTCATGGAGTAACTATTTCTACCTTCGCCAGTGTCAAGCTTCTGACTTGGCATCATTAAATGTGGAAAGAAAGACACGCACATAACACCTTTATTATATAATATTCCTACTATATGAATACAATAGACATATATAACTGAGTGCACAGATAAATGCACGTACCAAAATAAAACAAACTGGGGATTTGGGGGAATTCACTAACTTTCGTTTTATATAGATTATTTTATTGTTTATGTATAGAGTCAGTTCTTCCTTATACACAGTTGTTGAATTCTAGAAACTTGCTGGAACAGTAAATTACAATGTTTCTAGAAGAAATACAAAATTAAGTTCCTATGGGCTTCTGATCAAAACTTCTGATATTTATCAAGTGTTAGTATACATAAACTTGCTTTATTTGTTTTTCTATTTAAAAACACCTTCTATAGTATGTATTGCTGATTCATGAGCATTGAATTCAGTGCCTAACAAACTATAACTTAGGCATGAATGAAGTTTATCTAATATGTGTATTTTCTTCAAAAGACACACCATAGCCTTTTTGTGCCCTGGAACACTAAAAATTACTTCAACACTATGTTTTGGGTTATTTTAAACAGAAAAATCACCCACAAAAAAATGTGAAAAACCTGGCACTAAGTATACAACAAAAGAATATTTGTTTAAAGTATGGGAGCTGAAATGAAAAGGCCTTGTTCAGCCTTAGCTGGGAACATGCACGTGGGGCAAGTCAAACTTCTCACGGCTTCACACGTGCACATGTTCACAAATGGCCACGGTATCGGCTTACGGTTACAAATAAATTTTATTGAGTAGGCAAATTCACAGACACGGAATACGTGAGTAACAAGGGTTGCCTATTTAGCATTATTTTTAATGATAGATATGGTTAGCAACCCTTTTCAGAATTCTGGAAAATTGACGTCAGTTCTTGTGAAGCTGCATAAACCAGCTTCAGCACAGCATGGACTAGACTAGACCATTGTGATCACTATCTCTACTGGTGGGTAAACCTACAAAGCAGAAACCAGTTCTTTGTTGTTGTTACTATTCTAGCCATTAGGACAAGTGCCTGGCTCACGGCAGGTAATCAGAAACTGGTAAAGGGAGAATGACTACAAACAACTTTCCTCTTTTATTGTGGAAAAATAATAAGCTCATACCAGAAAGCATGTTTTGCTTATAATATACCTTATTTGAAGGGTTTTGGTTCCCATCCAAAGTTATATCTACAAAATTTGGTGCCCAGCATTTATAGTTTTACAGATAAGAAAATAAGGCACTGAGCTGGGGAGACCATTCAGGCAATAAAGTGCTTGCTGAAAAAAACATGAGAATTTGAGTTCAGTCCCCAGAACCTACATTAAAAAAATAATGAAATCTCTGGGCATTATGATGTGTGGTTATAATCCCAGCACTGGAGAGGCAGAGAACCAGGAAGACCCTGGAATTCCTTGGCAAGAAATTCTAGCTTACCTGGTGAGTTCCAAGCCAGGGAGGAACAGTGTTTCAAAAAAATGAGGTAGCCAGCATCTTGAGGAATGACCCTTGAGGTTGTCCTCTCACTTTCACATGGTCACAGGCACCAGAGTACACAAACACACATTCACACGTGCACATAAAAATGAAAAGAAGGCCCTGAAAGTAAGTGGATTCCCAAAGATGACAGTCTATTAGAAGGAGAGTCAGGGATCCAAAAAAAAAAAAAAAAAGAAAGAAAGAAAAAAGAAAAGAAAAGTAAAAGAAAAATCTTCAGACTTCAAATCATGTGGCTGCGCCACACTAGGGTTATTGACAATGTGGACAGCAAATCTATCTGTGCTCTGCGTGTACAGAGCACCACATTTGCTTCAAAGAGTTCAAGTGAACAAACCACTAGTCTACCCAAGGGGAAAATAAACAGCATTGAAAACCACCTCCAATAAGAACTTTCTAGTCACTTAGATTATATATTCTTACATACATGTGTGTGTCTAGATTTTAAACACAAATCATTTAACTGCAGGTATATTTGTCTCATCAATGTTTAATGGAATGTTCCAGAACATATCATGTGCTGCAGACTGCTGAGGTATCTTCTGAGACTTCTGCAAATTTCTAGACTATGAAATGACAAAAATGTTTGTGCAAGCTCCTGGCTATCTCCTAAATCATATTTCCTTTTAAGAGCAACTTATTTCCTGTTCGTGTCCACACACCGCAACTTATCTGCTTTTCAACTTTTACCAAGGTTTTCTCTTTCACTTACAGCCACGACTAACAAAGAACAATCTTTTAACTGCTTTGTACCTGATGCAAGTGGAGAATACAAAAACCACACCAGGGTTGACTGGCTAGGCAGCCTGTGACATTAAGTGCTTAAATGGTACAATTACATTGATGTAACACAGCCTCAGAAAGTGGAATTTAAACTGCTAAACAAGAAGCTGGAACAGCAGATGCCCCCAATTGTACTACCAGATTCAGATACTGATTCATCTTTAGAGATTATAAATCATGGCAAAATAATGTCTGGACCCTAATAGGTACTCAACAAATAACTCAGTAACTAACCAAACTCTGAGTTCTCCTTCTTTAGGGTAAAAAGTGTATAGTCATTGAATGAAAGATGTTCTTCACTCTTATCATGGCTACTGAGCCACCTATTAGCTAACCAATGTCCAGGAAAAAGGTCGTTGCTTATTTGCACATAGTGACTAAGCATCACTGAGTCTCACTTTTTTTCTGATTTCTTAGTATCTAATTCACAGTCAATCGTTGTTTTTTTTTTTTTTTATGTAGAGGATTTGTAACTGCCAAGAAATGAAACTCAGATCATCAGTGAGGGAGAATGACTCTCCACCAAGTGTGAAATCTAAAGAAAGATTTGAAATGATCCTCCTGAAATGCATTTAATAAATGTTTCCCCATGGGTTAACTCACTGCCCAACAATTGCACGTCTGGAAATTTCACCTTAGAAATAACAAAGAATGCATGTTTTGCTTGACAAATGATATTAGAGGATAGTAAAAGAAAAGTAACAGAGAGAAATAGTAACAGTCAAGAAATGCAATGGTAAGATATTTTTTCCCACCAGTTAATCTGCCAGGATTTTAAAACTGCAGTAAAACCCACCATTGTTAAGGATGAGAACACTTGGTGTAATTGGTGCACCAGGTTTTGAGGCGCACTTCCCTGGATGTATTGAAATTACAAACGTCCATACTCTGTAACCTAGCTATTCCACCTCCAGGCATCTATCATATAGAAATATCTGCACACATGCAAAGTCCCCAGATGTAGATATAAGACTAATTGTTACAATGACATTTATTGTTTCTAAAAATCACAAACAGAAAGTCTGTAAATATTACCAAGGAAGTCTATATTATGTCATGTTAGTATAGTGGAATAACTTGGATCCATTTACAAAAAGCAGTATGTTGGGAATAGAGAAGCAGCCTGGTGGTTAACAGTGCCTACTGCTCTTGCAGGCGGCCTGGGTCGGGTTTCCAGTATGAATATTTATCTTCAGCTACAGGCACTTCACTCATGTGCATGAACCCACACTCACACACATACCTAGGTAACTAAAACTAAGATATTTCTTCAAATGAAGCAGGGTACAGATATATTAGTATGGATCAACCACCATGGCATATTACTAAACAGGAAAGACAAGCTGCATCATAATGTATGGTCTAATTTAAGAAAAAAACTACTGTGAATGGCAATGTATAGACTCAAATATCTATGTACAGAAAAGGGTATAAAGGGAGACAAGATGAAATGCATGTGGTTATTTCTTTGGAGATTCAAAGTAAAGAAACACTTGTACATTTTATTATATGTACAAAAAATCATCGGAATTTTGCTAGTATAACAGCATCTGGATAATCACTTAAATCATTTTTATAAAACAACAAAAGTGTAACAATTTCTTCTTTAAAAAATTTATCCACTTGAAAAAGACTACCTATTGGAAAGCAGAGAAGCAAAGGAGACATTTTGAAAACTAACAGTGAAAAGTCTAAGAGAGTAACAGTGGCTGAAAGTTCAAAGACTAGTTGCTGACTCTCCACTCTAGAAGTTAAAAATTGGCCACTGGATGATGATCTCAGGAGTCACAGGGTATTCTGTTAACAGAGACCTTGACTTAGTCTGATCAGAACCTGAAAGGAATGTGGGAAAATGTTTCCGTGTCAGCAGCGAAAGGTGTCCACAAAGTCTTTACCATTCTTCCCTTCCAGAGGCAAGGGTTCAGCTCCCCTTGGCTTACATCTAGGCATGCTATTTCCTGCTTTGACTAGGAAAAGATGGCAGAAAGGACAGTGGGCTGGTTCAGAGCCATAACAGTGAGCATCTGTTATGCCTTTGGATTACCTGCCAGCTTCCATTCTCTGATTCTAACAAATGCAAATTATCCTGAAATCACCACCAAAGGCAGATCCAAGAAGCCACATGAAGAAAACAGGTAGCAAAGAACTGAGACCCCACATGACACCAATATAAACCAGGTTTGACACTTTGGAGTGTCAGATACTCTGGGCCAGAGACAGAGCATCTCAACTGTGCCTCTCTAACTCACTAATCTATAGTTAATCTCAAGAAAATAGCTTTTTTTCTTTAAATCACTAAGTTTTGAGTAGTTTGATATGCAGCGATAGGTAACCAAATGTGGTTCTTTTCCTCCCCATTCTTTCCACTATTATGATATGCTGCAGAGTTTTGTAATTTGATACAGTTGGATTTTACCATAAACTCTATAGATATAATTGCAGTGATATATTATTTGTGCTTTAATAAATAAAGCTTGCTTGAAGATCAAAGGGCAAAGCAGCCACACTAGTCAGCCATACAGGCTAGGGAGTGGTGGCACACACATTTAATCCCAGGACTTGGGAGACAGAGGCAGATGGATCTCTGTGACTTCAAGGCTACCCTGGGCTACACAAGATCAATTCAGAAACAGACCCAGGTGATGGTAGCTCTCACATTTAATCCCAGGGCTTTGGAGCCACACACCTTTAATCCCAGCACACAGGAGCAATACTGCTGGGCTGAGAGAGAAATATAAAGGGGAAGAGACAAGGACTCAGTAGAGTGTGGAGTCTGAGGATTCATGGAGACAGGATCTCACCCATTCAGTCTGAAGATTTGGTAAAGGTAAAAAGTCTCTCTAGTGGTAGCCAAGTCCAATTCAGTCATTTCCTGCCATCATATAGGAAATTCTTTCCTAGAGAAATTAAAGAACCTAATGGCTATTGTAGAAACCATACTGTTATGGATGATAGATCAACTATAGAAGAGAGAACAAAAAATTCAGGAGAAACCATAAAGCAAGGATTTTTGAAAACTTCTATATATGAACAAAGACCAAAATTAAAAATACTAATAAATGACATTATCATTGAAGGTCTAGTAAACACAGGTGTGGATGTAGTAATAATTTTATAAGAATCTTGGCATACAAATTGGCCTCTTCAGGAGGTAAATGTTCAGTTTTTAGAAATCAGAACTTTATCTCAGGTAAAGCAGAGTGTGAGATGTGTTGAATGTACAGGAACAGAAGGACAGAGAGGAATAGTAAAACCATATGTGGCTAACATAGAAATGAAATTGTGGGGATGTAACTTGTTACAGAAATGGAATACTCATGTAAACATTCCCCTAATCTTATAAAAAAACATAAATTAAAGTATGTTTCTGGGGAAAATATTACAAGATATTATAAAGAACAATCATTGATCATTCAGGTTGTACAAGAACAGGGCACAACGGCTGCTGATATTTCAAAGGCACCATCAGCCCTACCTTTAAAATAGTTGACAGACAAACATGTATGGGTTGCACAATGGCCTTTAACATCAGAGAAACTGCAGACTTTAGAACAACTGGTACAGGAGTAAATAAATGCTCAACATATTGAAGAGTTAACCAGCCCTTGGAATTCTCCATTTCTTGTTAAAAAGAAATCTGGAAAATGGAAATGGTAACAGATCTAAGAGCTGTTAATAAGATGATTCAGCCAATGTGCTCTCTACAGTCTGAAATTCCTTTGCCTTCTCTATTGCCTAAAGGATGGCCCCTCATAATTATTGGTTTAAAAGATTGTTTCTTCACTATACCTTTACAAGAAAAAGGCAGAAAAAAATTGCCTTCACAGTGCCTATTATAATAATTCTCAGTCTGCTAAGAGATAGCAATGGAAGATTCTCCCACAGGGAATGTTAAGTAGTCCTAACCTGTGACAATAATTTGTATGGCAGCTGTTGGAAAGATATGTAAGCAATTTCCTCAATCTACAATTTATCATTACATGTATGACATTTTACTATCTCATTCAAATGTAGATACTTTAGAAAGAATGTTTGAAGAAGTAAATAAAATTTTTCCTTCTTAGAGATTATAAATTGCTCTTGAAAAAATAAAAAGAGATTATATTAATTATTTAGGTTATAAGATAGCTTTTCAAAAAATAAAACCCCCAAAGTGTAAATTAGGAAAGATAAATTTCAGACTCTTAATATTAAATTTTCAAAGATTGCTAGGAGATAATTCCCATCTATGGCAAACTATTGGGATAAAAGCTGTTGAACTGATAAATTTAAACAAAACCTTAAATGGTGACAAAGACTTAAATAGTCCTAGGAAATTTTCAGCTGAACCTGAGAATGGATTGGCTTTGATTGAAGAGAAATTACACAAGGTACATATGGATTGTGTGGATTCGAATCTTAACTATATTCTTCTCATATTACCCTCCAAACATTCCACTACAGTAATTGTAATGCAGAGTGAAGATATATCTTAGAATGAAACTCTTTTAAATCATATAAGTATGATTTTAAAAAAAAATAAAAACTTATGTGGAAAAGGTCTCTGAGTTTATTCTAAAAGGAAAATTGAGACTTTGTCAATTAACAGTAAACACAGCAGAAATTATAGTACCTTTTAATAATGATCAAATTGACAAGTTATGAGCAGAAAATGAACCCTGGAAAAGAGCTTGTAGTAATTGGTTCCAGCCAGGAGGAAAGTTGAACAAAGGAGATTAGATTCAGAGTTCTTGTTTTGAAAAGAAAAAATAGGAATACAGATATGATAGAATTAAATGGTAGATTATTAAATCTACTCTAAAAAGAAAAGAAGAAGAATACAGATATGATAAGATAAAAAGATTATTGAATTTATTTTCAAAAAAGCAAGTACTAGTTGTAAATGTTTTACATTGGACTGGACATTTGTATATTGTATACAAATTTTGTATATTTGTACAAATATGAGATTAATTTTGTTAGAACATACTGTAAGGCATGTCTACTGTTGTTCAAGGTATTGTACTTATACAACTCATTTAAAATGTAATGTGAATTTCTAGTTCTTAAAAATTATTATTACCGATTGTTAAAGATAATAAGGTATTGCAGGTTAGTAGTTAATCACCTATTACAATTGAATTTGTAGTCACATTAGGTATGTTTTCAAGGTCAAACCAAGATATATTTTAGATAGACAGGTCATCTTCATATAACTAAGAGGTCTACAGAATATGACATTTAAGATGCTTTAATAACATAGGCTCTTTTTATGACAATAAGACATATCTGCTACTGGCAGCACCAATCTACTTCAGAGAAGATGATGGACATTGAACTCCACATGGAGTTTACTTTCTTTGTGGCAAAAGTAAGTCACTGTATAAGAAAATGCCCTTGCCTCAACTGCTGACAGTATGCTGTCCTAATAAGATAAACATAACTGGACACAAAAGAAAGTGACTATAAAACATTGTCAAGACAAGGAGGAACAGTCCTTCAGAGTATCCTGCTTCACAGAAAAGTCTGTCAAATATTCTAGGCTCCAACATTTCAGAGGAACTGTGGGTAACTTTCCAGGTAGTCAGTTGTTTCTGTCATTTCTCATATTTTTGGAACTCATTTGCTCACACTTCCTGCTTACTCAGTTAATATTATTTCCTTCTTGGATCTCTGAGAGAGGTGAAGACTAGATACAGTTTTCCTTGTTTCCCAGACACAGAAAGCAAGTTATGATAGAAAGTAAATTAGGTACAAGACTTTGGACTCACCAACATAGGCTAGATAGAGGAGTATTTTCTAGCAAATGCAAATGGGCTAGACACTGTTGATATATTTATTGTCCATATATATTGTATATGCTTATTGTGTTTATTGTATGTGGTTTTTCTTATTTTAGTCATAGCTTGTTTATTTTGGACAAAAGGGGGAAATACAGTGGTATATTATTTGTGTTTTAATAATAAAGCTTGCCTGAATATCAGATGGCAAAGTAGTCACACTAGTCAGCCATATAGACCATAGAGTGGTGGCACACATCTTTAAACCCAGGATTTGGGAGACAGAGGCAGACAGATCTCTGTGACTTTAGAATTACCCTGGTCTAAACAAGATCAATTCAGAAACAGATCCAGATGGTGGTGGCTCACACATTTAAACCCAGTGTTTGGGAGTCACACACCTTTGATCCCAGCACTAGGGAGCTGGAGACAAGAGCAATATGGCTGGACCAAGAGAGGAATATAAAGGGGAAGAGACAGGAACTCGCTGGAATGTGGAACCTAAGGATTCGTGGAGACGGGATCTAACCTTTTCAGTCTGAAAATTTGGTAGGGGTAAAAGGTCTCTCTAGTGGTTGGCTACTTTGTTTTTCTGATCCTCGGTTTGAACCCCAATATCTGTCTCTGGGTTTTTATTATTTGTACTGCACATAATGCTGACCATGAAAAAAAAAAACTAACACCCTGACCCAAAAGATGTAATTGCCAAACAGAGATCTTCCTAGAAACTTCCAACTAATATTTGTTAGTTAGCCGATAATACATGGGTGGTTTTGAGCTGGAAATAATCAAGGCATTACTGAATTTGTAAAAACCAAATTGACAACCCCAACATTACAGGTTATTCTCACATCTCTGAAGCCTATTCTATAGAGGTTCATCCAGAGGCAGAGCCCTCCAAGGGTGGGCATACCCTGGTTCTCCCACCTGGTCTGGCATGGATGGGGACTGTCTATGAGTCATTGATAGCCTGAATGGGGCAGCAAGTGAAGAGGATTCTGAGTGTGGAAGTGAACAATGGTACAGATGTGCTCTTTGGGGACAGTATGGGTGGGTCCTGGAATAGAGCTTCCAACAGAATTTGGACCCAAAGAAATCTGAATGCTTGGATTCTTGAAGCAAGAAGTGGGCAATGTCTGTCAAAACTGGCCTCAAGTTTCTCCAAATGCAATTATTTTCTTTAAAAAAAAAAAAAAAAAAAACAAAGAAGTTGCTTGATTGCCCTAAACCTTGAAGTTATCTCTTCCTAAGAGTCACAGCTTCAGACAAACACATCTCAACTAGTCATCCAAAATAAAAAATACTGTCTCCATCCAGATGAATGCACACAGATGTTTCTGACTCCAGTCTTGCATGAAAATAAAATAATTAAAATGCTCTTTCCCATTTTTGGATTTTTTTGTGAGAAATAGTTTATTGGGACTTTTTCTGGCTACTATACAGCTAAATTTTTGAAACCTCCCAAGAATAATTATGAATTGTTCTAAATAAACAGATGTGAGTAGCATCTACCCTAGATCTAGAGCCTGATACTCTGGAGACCAACAGCATCAGCTTGTTGCAAAAGTCAAATCCCAGGCCTCACCCAGACCTACTGTGTTCAGAACTGAATTTCTAAGAAGGTTCTCGGGGGGTTTCCATAAACAATACTGTTGGAGAAGCAGTGCTCTAGGGTACCACATTTTGTGGCTGCTACTTTAGGAACAGCCAGCTCTTCCCACTTCTGTCAAACAGAATCTGTTTTCAACACATGTAAAAGTTGACAGTGAAAAGAAACAATATTGGTGTAGTAACTCATGCCTGTGATCCAACATGGAAACCAACAAATAACCTTGAGAGGCCAAGGCCAGGGGATTGTATGACTGAGAACAACCTAGACTACACAGCAAGACCCTGTCTCAAATATAGAGAAGGAGAAAATTAAGAAGAGAGGAGGGGGGAAGTTAGGAGGAAGTAGGGGATAAGAAAATTGAAAGAAAACAATCACTCCAAACAGAAAAGTACACTGCTTCACTTCGTAAGAACTTGATTAGGTGTGAGTAGGACTTCGTCTAGATGGGTGGTATCAGGCACGGAATCGGATTCCCCAGAAGTTGTATCAAATTCCAAAACCACAATTCTTCAGAGTGCAACCTTATGAAGAAATAAAACCTCAGTAGCTGCAATTAGCTGAGATGAGGTCATTCGGGAGCAGGGTGGACACTTATCCGATATGACTGGTGTCCTTATAAGAAGAAACACCCAAGGAGAAGACAGTCCCGTGATGATGGAAGCAGAGACTGAAGTGACAGAGCCATCGTGCAAGCCGAGGAACAGTCATGATTTCCAACGACAAGAAGCTAGCAAAAGTGAGAAAAGACCCTCCTTCACAGGTCTCATAGGGAGTATGGCCTGCTAGCACCTTGATTTTTAAATGTCTAACTTGCAAAATTGTGGAGCAATATACTTCCATTGTTTTCAGCCACCCGGTTAGTTAACTTTGTGATAGAAGTCCTAAAAAACTAATATAGCCACCTCTCTAGCCCCTATATTAAGAGCCCTGATAGCTCTTCCAGAGGACCAGGGTTCAATTCTCAGCTCCCACATGGCAGTGCACAACTATCTGTAATCCCAGCTACAAAAGATCTGGCACCCTCACACAGATGTACATGCAGGAAAACCACCAATGCACATGAAAATAATTAAATCTCTTAAAACCCTGATATAGGCAGTCAAAGAACCTAAGAACTCATACTACACATAAGAGGCCTGACTCCTGTGTAGACCTTGAAGGGATGCCTTCTGCAAGCAGAGCCTCCTGGGGCTTCTGGGATGAAATTTCTCTGTGCACCCCTGCTGTCTCTGATTGTAATATCAAAAACCAAATTTTCAGGAAATATCTAATATATATTTCAAAATAACTGAAAGAACTTTAATGTTCTCACCATAAGGGAAAAAAAGGATAAAGGTTTAAGGGAATGAACGGGTTAATTGTGTTGACTTCATCATTGCTCAACACATACATGTACCAAAATATCACATAACATTCCCTAGTATTTCCAACTGTTACTTATCAACCCAACATCAGGTTCAAAACCAGAAAAATGTTAAGCAAAGGGGACAATGTAGCTCACCTTTAAAAGCACCTCATACGACACCCTCCCCCCTCACCGCCCTTTGTTGGTATTGCTTTAGTCACTGTGGAAATGCAAACCATGAAAGATAGCAAAATGTTCTTCAGAATCTCACTCCCTGTTCAGGAACTGAGCAATCAAGCTGGTTGATTTGCTGAAGAGGAAGCTGCAGAAAACATCTCTCACCGATCCCTCTCTGACTCTAGTATTCTTGCTATGGCAAGAAATTTGGTTTGGGCGTGTTCCCTGGACAGCCACGTGGAACCTGCTACTGTTCTTTGGGTTCCTGAATCTTGGACTTAAAGGGCAAATCCTGCCCAGCGCCCTTTCTCAAGATACCAAACGTCTGTTATTTGTTTTCTCTTATCCCTCCCTGTGGTTTACCAAGCATTTCAAAAGATCTTAGAGCCAAAAAGAACCTCAGTCAACATCTGGTCCAACTGTCTTACACATGGTGAAATGGAGGTCAAGAAAGGGCAAATGTTGGGCAGCAAAGTCAAAATAAAAAAAAAAATAATAAAAGAAAGAAGAGAAAAGATGCCAGCCAACTCTCAGGTTCTGCTTCTTGTTCACTCCTCATCTGAACTAAGGTTCGGATGCCGCAACAACTTGAGCACAGCCTTTGAAGTTGAACAGACTTCAGTTTGAATTTGAAATCCTCCACCTACGTGCTGTGTGACCCTGAGCAGTTTAACCTCTTGGTTTCCCCATTAGGGATAACATATCCTACCTCAAACACCGTTAGAATGATTGATGAGATAACATATGGGAAGGTCTGTGTCCTTTGAATAGGTTCAGCTCACAAAATCTTTACCCTGACCTATTCTGCCCCTGAGTATCTTCCCATTCTGACTTCATCAGCACTGAACAAGCAACAAGATGCCTGCAGCTGTTTCCGGCATGTGCTCAAGGCGAGTAAAAGAGACTGCCTCTATTTGTAGCTCTCTTAGGAGTAAAGAAATTTCCTAGAAACCTTTGAACAAGCTGTCCCAAGCCTCATCTGCCAGAGCTGGGTCATGTGTCTGTTTAAGGAGACTAGGAATAACCTTCAGCCAACTAGGCTACCCCAGAATATGTAGATAGGATTGGTTTCCCTCAGAACACATGGCGGCGGGGTGGGGGGGGGATCAAAGTGGAGAGGGAGAGCAGCTCTGTTAGAAGAGAAGGCAGAAGGCAGAAACAAGGGGAAGCAAGGCCTAAGAAGGGTAAGAAAGAAACAGACAATTCTAAGAAATGCCTTCCATTCACTGCTGGGTTTGTGACTCTGAAGTCTGTTTGAGAACTCTTCAGTAGAGGTTTGAGTTGTAGAGATGGAAGGCTCTCTCCAGACCTATATTTCACTCAAGGGGAGTTTCCTAACCTTGCTGCAGGATTTTACCACCCCTCTGGAAAATCTGTCAACTTTTAGCTACTTATCCTGGGTGACTCACCACCTGCTGTAGGCTCCCCCCACCACCATGACCAGTGGAAGTAGAAGTGGGTACCTAAAGGATAAACTGTCTGTCTGAGTACAGACTTTATGTTTATCCAGCTCTTGGACATATCTCATGCGAGCCGTGATGTTTAAGAAAAAAAGAACGGAGAGAGGTGAAACAACTTGCCCCAAACTCAGCTATTAAACGGCAGTGTTGACTCTAATGTGCATCCAAAATACAATGTACCTACTGCTACTTGCTCTGCTGCTTGGAATCCTAGGTAGAAATTTGACACATGTGGCAGTCATGAGCAAAGCAAGTAATTGGTACCAACTGAGTGGGAGTTCTTCAGCCCAAATCCCAGGATGCTCAGTCCATCAAGATTCATTCATTTTCTGACCCAAAATCTTTCTAGGCACACATATGAGGTCTTCCTCAGCTTAAAACAGAACGTCTTGAGTATTTAGTAAACATTTGCAGAGCAGTTTCCATGTGGTAGGCATTGTGTAATGTGCTTTACAAATATTAACTCAGTTCCATTTGGTTCTAGAGAAGTCCCAATGTCCCGCAGTCATATGCGCTTCACCAAAGCCCTGGATGATTTATTCCCTTGGCAATCCACCGAATGTGATCCACAAGTCAGGAACAGATCAAACGTCCAAGCAGAAATCTGTTCCAGAGCTTAGCAATCTTCTGTCCTGTTCTTTTATTAGAAACAACCTATGCCCAAATTACCAAGACATGCCAATGCAACCAAATCGTAGTACAGCCCGCAATTGCTTGAGGAAAATTCTGGATTGTTCAAAACTTATTATAGAACATAATTTTTTGTAACCTCTTTTTTTTTTCAATTGTGGCAGATTATAATCTTCCTTAAAAGGCAGGGGAACTTTCTGCACTGAGTTTAAGAAGGCCATAGGGCATTGGCTGGCAATGCTTTGTGTCAACATCCTTAATCTTCCTGTTGGTATTTTAAAAAAACAGGTCAGCCATGCAAATTATAAACTGTGCAGTGTAAAAGTCCCTGTGAAGTGCTGCCATTTGCAAGAAGATGGGCTTTCTGACAGCCAAGAAGTCATAATATGTCTCCTTGGTTTCCATGTGACAGTAATTAGCATCTAAGCTCTGAAGTGTTTATTCCCACAGCCGAGAGGATGACATTTGTAACAGGTTCCAACAGAGAACCATTACTGTTTGCAATATACAGTTCCTATTTTCAATATGGAAGCAGAAAGCCTTCAAAGTGGAAAAGTAGAGACTGGGAGATATTTCCCTTCACTTACCAGCTTGGGATCAGAGTTTTAAGGAGGATGAACGGTCAGCAGCCTCATTACTCTTGCAGAAACAATTCATGCTTCTATAGACACGATCAGCAAAGTGCCTATGGGTGCCTTTTCCCCTTTCACGTTTTTCTCCTTTTTCCTGTTTCACTTAAAATGTTCCATACTTATATTGCAATACCAATAAAAATGACTGTTCCTCACATTTTAGGAGACTCCAGAAAATTCCATTAAATTGTAAAGAATGTTGCTTATTTGAAAACATATGGTTTGTCAGCAATAAATTGCCTTTTCATTAAACAGACTATTATGAATAAGCATTCTTCTATAAAATGTCAAATGAAGAAAATTAAAAATTTTTTCTTCCTTCAAACCGTCTACACCAATGTTTCTGAGATGTCTATGTGCAGAAGACTTGCTCAAACAGAGTCCTATCCAGTCACGTGAATCTGATTCAGTAGGTTTGGGGTGAAGCCCAAGTTTCTTCAGCTCCAACAATTCCCCAGTAACTGCTGCAATCAGCTGGAAACCACCCTTGGCACAGTTCTGGACTGGGCTAGTAATCTAGTCAGTAAAGGCAGAAACCTCACTGTGAGAATTCCTGTCCCACAGTGAAGAAAGACACAAGGAAAAAAATACCAACTCGGGCTCCAGAGGTGGTTCTGCTAGTCAAGTGCTTGGCACACAAGCTTAAGAACCTGAGTTCAGATCCAGACAAAGTGGTCTGCATTTGGAATCCCTTTGTTGGAGTGGGCATGAGAGACTGGTAGACCCCCTAGGACTCTCAGGCCAGTTAGCCAAGCCTAAAAGGTAAGTTCCAGGCCAATAAGAGACCCTTTCGAAGACAAAGAGGAGGAGGAAGAGATAGAGAAAGACACTCAACACCAACCTCTTGCCTACACACAGACATGCATATACACACCGATTATCCACACTGAAGTACTATGAATTTCCATCTCAGCTCAGTTCAGCCAGCTTACTGCGCTGCCTTGTACTTCAACAGCTGGAGACATCACTTGTACCCATCCAAACAGGGTGTGGAGGTAGCTGCAGGCTGAGGCAGGGGGATTGTCATGAGTTCAGGCCCAATGTGGACTACAGAGTAAGACCTCATCTCCACAAAAAGGAAGAAACATACAATTTAGATATGGATATAAGTTACAAGACCAATCATAACAAGGCTGTGTTTTGACAAATGCCCCAAATGAAGTACAACATAAATATTCAGCAAAGTGGTGATAAGTAGCCAGAAGATAATCAAAGAAATATCCTAGAGCAGGTATGCACCATACTTTCTTGTTCACAAAAGATCATATAATCTCATGTTTTCCAAAGAACGGTCAAATGAAATATTGTAACTATGACTTTCTGCATTCTGCAGATGAAGAAACAAAGGCCGAGAAGACCAAAACTCATCTGCCAAATCATTTGACAAATAAATGTCATTTTTCTAAGATGGACTCCCACGATGAAGAAATAACACATATAAAAGGAAATTATAGTTTCTAATGCTGATGCAAGTATCCATAGTGAATGACATTTCTTGACCACTTAATTATGCAAGGCCCTGTGCCAAGAACTTCATATGCATATACATCACTTCATGTGACTCTTAAAGCAATCCCATAAAATAAGTGTTATCATCATCATCATCATCATCATCATCATCATCATCTTTTACAGAGGATAAAACTGAAGCATTGAAAAGTATCATGTCCTGGACTGGAGAGATGGCTCAGCAGTTAAGAGCACTGGCTCTTCTAGAGGAGCAGGTTCTACTCCCAGTACCCATGGGAATGGAATCTGGGTGCTGTCACCCATGCAGCAGCTCACAACTGTTTATAACTCTGGTTACAGGGGACATAACATCATGTTCTGTGATGTACAAGTATACATGTAACCAAGACACTCATATACATTAAAAATAAGCAAATATATAAAATTATAAAGAGGAAAGGAGCAGGCCCCATGTTACACTGCTAATTAGAGAGTCTTTTCTAGAACTTTAGTCTGAGTTTCTTAGAATTTTAGCAGAGCACAAAGGGTAGACCATGTGGCAGGAGCTATGATACTAAAAATAAGAAGCATGTGAGATTGGGGGAGGGCCTTGATTATCATCTACCACAGAAAGGTGGACTTGTCTATGGCAAGCAAAGAGGACTTCGAGTTTCTGTTTTGTTTTAAGTATGAGGAAGAAAAAAGTCAGAGATGTTATAGTGTTGTGTCTGGCAACAGTGTCTAAGATGGCCTAGAGAGGGACGACATGAGCTAAGTAAACAGATTGTGACTGGAAGGCGTCCCCTGAGAGCCTGAGAGCGCGAGTCAGAGGAGCATGGTAGGCCTGTAAGCAGGAATCACAGAAAGGTAAAGAAAAGAATTACCACTCTGCATGAGAGGAGCCACAGTGGAGAGGCAGCGGAAGTCCCTGGTGAGTTGGAGACCTTAAACAGACATTTCAAATGCAGGCACCTTCACTGTGGGTGCAGTGGCGCATATATCAGACAGCTTTCACACGACCTTATTTTGTCTCCAGGATTAGGCTGGAGAGGCAGGTATTATCTGATCCATTTTGTAGATGGAGAAATAAAGGCTCAGAAAGTGAAAAATGATTTGCCAAAGGCAAAAAAAAGCCAGGAAACCTAGAAGCAGGGAGTACATTTCTGAGCACACACTTCGCTGAGAGAAAACAAGGCAACATTTTACAATTTGCCTGGGAGAACTCTGATGGCGGCTCACGGTGGCAGCAGGTCACAGGACATTGCTAGCTGTTTGTAAAGAGCTTTCTGGACCAAACAAAATTCAATTGGATTTGATTGTCACCTGAAGACGAAATTTGCTAATATGTGTGTGCACAGCAAAACTATACAGAGGAGGATGTGATACGCAACTTAGGCCAAAAAGAAAATACTGGCACATGACAATGCAAACTTTGGGTTTTTTTTTTTTTTGGCATCATACATAATAACCACAGGGCATGGGGTGTGACCTCTTACCCCAGAAAGTGATTCTCAATAGAGGCATTATATAAATGCTTACTGGACTGAAGGATAAACCCATAGATGTTTTCAGCACTTCCACAAACCTCTGTGTGATGGCTGTCACTAGAGTATAGATTAAAAGTTGATCTCTCTCTCTCTCTCTCTCTCTCTCTCTCTCTCTCACACACACACACACACACACACACACACACACACACCAGATATCATTCACTACCTAATATTGTTATGTAAACTCTAGCTGAACTCAAAAACCAGATAGATGTGTGGATACAAAGACCGCTTATATAGATTTCTATTAAATGAGATATAATTAACTCCCTTGGGGGCAAAAATATAAGGTAAACCTTCATATAAATTGGTCATATTACCAACCACATAGTAGACCATGGCTGGTCAGTCGCCATATTCCGCCATTCTACTCTTTTTTCACTCACCTCTTTATTACAAAAATGCAAATTAAAATTCTCAGCACACCCCCCCCCCCCCTTGCCTGTTGACCTCTGGTTAGATGCTATCACTGAGAGAGAATGATAGCAGATTGGAAGGGAGAAGAAAACGGTAAGACATTTGGTTCTAGTGGGATCTGACTCAACAGACAGCCTTCTGCTTTTCCAGCGCTCTGATGATGGGCAAATGCTGGTAGCTGCCAGCAACTGAACGCTGTCGTGAGATTAGCAGATTTGACAGTATGGACAGCTACAGGGACCCAATTTGAGGAGTGACAGAATTCCCAAATCAGTAGCTGTGAATGACTTTTGTGGAGAGCATGCGACTAGGCTCTGGTAGCAGGGTAACATCACCCCTTCATTTTTGTTCCTTGAGTCCTCTGGTCCCAGGGGGAGGGTACTTCCTATAGTGACTACTCTGGATTTTCCTACTGTTCCCTTTCCTGATCCTTGTATCTTGCCAACATGTTGTAAACAATGCCTGATATTCCACTTCTCTCTGAAATACCTAGAAAAAAATCAGCTCTTGACTAATCCCTAATTGCTACACTGTGGTAGTTTTCCATACCATTGAAATAGTTTGGGGGTGTTTGACAAAGGTACATTCTAAAGGTAAAGAAAGATGGATGTGAGGTCTTATCTTCCCCAGTCCTGGTATCTGGTTGTTTAGTCAAAAGCAGTTTCCAAAAGGCAAGAAATGTGTTTTTCAATCCCTTGTTTCATCTTAATTTTTATTTTCATAAAAATATGCCTCATAGGTGACTTGACATGAAAGATGTGTCATTGATTATGTAGTTTGACTTACCCTGACTGAGGTACAAACATCTCAGTTTGAATAGAGAGAAGTCTAAGTACTGACTGATAACATCTCAGCCATAAGCCAACAAAAGACTCGCTCTTCTCCTCAGAGAAAACTTGAGCAAGCAGCTTGGCAAAGTGGAAATTATGTAGGCTTTGGAGTCAAAGTGGGTTCCAATTCTAAGAGATATTTATTAGCTCTGTGACTCTGAGCCAATTTTTTAACCTCTCTGAGCCCTGGTTTTATTGTCTATAAATTGAAGCAGGGAGGTTTTCGACCTTACTGGGTTGGTGTGAAGATTTGCCATGATGTAGACAAAGTGCTCAGGGCCTTCCACATGCATAAGTGGTGAGCTGCTAGCACAGTGATCCACTAATGGCAATTACAGCCTTTCCTGGTTGACTTCCAAGATACTTCTTTCTTCAAAGCTACAGCTTTGGAAATGAAAATAAAGGGCACAGCTTACTCCCATATCCATCAGCCAAAAGCAGACTCCACAGAAATCAATACTGTCTTCTCCTCAGGAAAAAAAAATCTAGGACCTTAGAACCAGTGAACTTTAATCCAATGAACTGTTAACTGTAGAAGGCGATACATCTACGACCAGAATGATTTCTGTTGTCTGCCTTGGTAGCTTCTTAAATTCCACAGTGGCAAATAAGGTCTACAGACATAGGCACAACTTCTACCTAGAAGGTCATGGTATGCGTCTGCTTTTCTTTAATTATACCAAGTGTAGATCTGATGCGGAAACCACTGTGGTAGTGCCTCATTTGACTGAAGGCAAAAAAAAAAATTCAAGAAAATGGGCAGCCTGTGTTTCAAGCATTTAGGAGGGGCGTACACTTTGGGTTTGTGAAGATTTGGTTCTGTTGTCCACAGGTGAAATTTCTGTTGTTGTTATTATCAAATGCTACAACAGTCATAATTAATAACACTGCTGAGAAACATATCACTCTACTATACTTGAAGAGCATATGCTGTAGAGTTCAGATAGTCCACAATTTAAAGTGGGATTATATTCTGATAAATGCCTCATATTTTGAAAATATCCTAAGTCCAAAATGTATTCACTCCACCAAACCCACTTGGAACCTAGTTGGGCAACACAGGCCACTAGATTGGGAGATGCAATGCATCATCACAAGACAGTACCCTACCAGGAGGCTGGAGATGTATGTATCTCAGTGTCAGGGTGCTTGTCCAATGTGGCCAAAGCCCTGGGTTTACAGATAGGGGATTTGAGGAGTTCTGGGTTTGCTATATGCATTGTCAGGAGAGAGGTACACGCACACAGTACGAGCAGGTGAATGGACTGAGCTGTTAAGTACATTATTACAAAAGGGAGTGCCCATAAACCAAAAGCAAATGGGGGGGTCCCAAACTAAACTGTCTCCCATGTTTGCCAACAGCAGAAGAGGAAGAGGAAGGTCAAAGACTGAAGTAGGATGTAAAAGGGGAGCAGTGGGTGCTTTGGGATGAGGAAGCAGCACATCCAAAGTCCCAGCGAAGGAGGACTGTATGGCTAGCACAACGGATTAAAGGAAGCACATCGATCGGGGAAAACAATGTTCAAGACAAATCTGAGGTTTCATCATGAGGTTAGGTCAAGTCACCCAGACCAAACTTCGTCGGTCATTGTGGGCATTTGTGACTGCAAGACCAAGAGAAAAGAATGCAAATGTGTTCCATTTAAGATGTGATATGATCATCTATTACCCATGCAAGTAATTAGGCAGTTGCATTAAAAGGCACCATAAAATGGAAATCATTAAAAAATGACACATGCACACCTTTACCATTATTATTCACACTGTGTAGCTGGTCACCAATCTCCCCATGCAGAACCAAGACTTTGTCTTACGTGTTGGTAAGAGAAATGTCTTGCCTTTCCCTCTCTCTGGTCCACACATTGGTACTTCTGATTTTCCCATTTCAATTTGTTTAAGAACTAAAATATATTTGCAAGAATTCGGAGTACACTATCCTCCTAGAGCTTTGCTTTCTGAGAGCTTTTGCAGATCTCTCCTAATTGAACGGCAATTTTCTTTATAGCAGCCTGTTTTTGTTGAGTCTTTCTAAAGCCTTCAACCCAATTTTTGCAGGAAAAAAAATAACCCTTTGAATTATGAATGTGTTCATGTTTCGTCAGCTTACATAATACTTCATTAAATTATGTAATTATCTCAAAAACTGGCAAAACAGGTTAGAGACTCTTCATAAACACACAGCCTCACAAGTCGGAGCATCCTAAGAAATAAGCCACAACCAGTGACCAGAGTCAGCGCACCGTGGGCATGGGCTCTGTATTTTACAGAGGACTAAAGGAAAGCAGAGGGTATATCCAGCACGTTAAGTGGGTGACAGCTAAGAAAGTGGAACTGAGATGGGTTTTAAAGAGAGTGCGATTTTCACTGGAAACTGATCTCTTTAAAAGCTGCTGATTTTATGGGAGCATGTGTATTTGTGTGGCTACTTGCGTGCCACAGCACAGCTAGGAAGTCAGAGGACAGTTTTCTTGGGTTCTTTCACCAGGAAGGGCCAAGGAATGAAACTCAAGTCATCTGGTTTGTGCAACAAGCCCCTTTACCCACTGAGTCACCTTTCTGGCTAAGGAGAATTAATTTAATGGGGGCAAAAAGGAGTAGTTGTAAGTCAAGAAGTTTAGTATGTCAGATATTGGTATTGTGGATACCATTGATTATGTATTATGGGAATAAACAGGGACACCCGAGTTTAGAAGCTATTTATTGCTATTTTAGTCCATCTGAGCTGCTGGAACAAGTTGTTGATTGGCTAGCTTATAAGCACATTTCTGACATACCATCCTAGGCGCTGGGAAGTTCAAGATTGAAGCACCAACTTATTCAGTGTCTAATGATGGCCAGCTCTGTCAGGTAGTTGCTAGGTTTTTTTGTTTGTTTGTTTACTCTTTTGGTTCTTTGGGGAGTCTGTCACCCAGCTCCCAAATAAATCACACAGAGACTTATTCTTACTTATGAATGCCTGGTCTTAATTTGGCTTGTTTCTAGTCAGCTTTTCTAAAATTATCCCATCTATCTTTTGCCTCTGGGTTTTTATCTTTCTCTATTTCTTTTCTTTTCTTTTTTGTTGTTTGTTTTAGAGAGAGTTTCTCCATGTAGCTTTGGCTGTCCTAGAACTCACTCTGTCGACCAGGCTGGCCTCAAACTTACAGAGATTTCCCTGCCTCTGCTTCCTGAGTGCTGGGATTAAAGGCATGCACCAACACCACCTGGGACCTTTTTCTATTTCTATATACCTCTGTTTACTTCTTACTCCATGGCTTGCTGCGTGACTGGGTGGCTAGATGGCTGGCCCCTGGTGTCTTTTCTTTTCCTCCTTTTCTCATTTCTCCATCTCCATTCGTGGACTTCTTCTATTTATTGTCTCTGCCTGCCAGCCCCACCTATCTTTTCTCCTGCCTAGCTACTGACCATTTAGCTCTTTATTAGACCAAGCAGATGCTTTAGACAGGCATAGTAACACAGTGTTACTGAGTTAAACAAATGCACCATAAAAGAATGTGATACATCTTTGCAGCATGAAACACCACAGCATAAACAAATGTAACACATCTTCAACTAATATTCTACACCATCATATGGTCAAAAGGGGGTAGCTATAAAGCTATAAAAACCTCTTTTCTAAGGGTATTAATCTCGTTCATGAGGGATTTGCCTTCATGATTTAGTAATTTCCAAAGATTCCCAACTTCTAATTCTATCATGATAAAATGTGACTTTTTAACCAAGAAATTCAGAGAAGGGGACACAAGCATTCGTATCAGGGCAGAGGAGAAATTTGCCAAGTTAATGAGTTGGGTGTGCTGAGAGACAGAGAAGATTCAGAGAACTCCACTTTCGGGAGTGTGTTTTTCTACCAAACATGGAAGCTATGGGGCTGGCCAACTGCATGGAAATGGAATGTTCACTAGTTCTCCCCTTGTGCTGCCGACTCAGCAAAGCGACAGCACTGATTTGGAAACAATGGGGAAGAAGGCTCCTTTAGAAGAGACCTGAAGTCAGCTTTCAAAGTATGCAGAAGGGGGCATGATTGCCAAACCATCAATACTGTATCCAAAGCTTTCAGAAAGCTTTAGCAAAAAGACAAAGCACTTTTCCTCTCTCTCTCTCTCTCTCTCTCTCTCTCTCTCTCTCTCTCTCTCTCTCTCCCTCCCTCCCTCCCCCCCTCTCTCTCACACACACACTCCATAATCTCCAAGATAGTGACTACGTCATAGGCACCACTGAGTGTGTTAATAAAAAAGGACTTGTTTTGCTATCTGGCAACCGAAGTATCATTCTTTCCTAGGAAATATTTTCTGGATTCCATCATCCCTGGTCATAAATTATGTATTTCTAAATTGTTGGTACTCAGCTGAAAGAGTCAGTTGGACAATTACTTTGACAGAGGCATAACTTGACAGTGATTTCATAGCACAAACTTTATTGTGCCTGCTCTGATTAAGTTTGCCATTTGAAAATAAAATGATTTGAGAAAAGTCAATTAATCGTGTACAGGAAAATAAAAATAAGACTTCATTGGCTTGCATGCGGCATGGAGTAAAGTGCAACATTCAATTTTCTTTGGTTTCAAAAAAATTAAAGTTGTGTTAATATTCATTCCTTAATTTTTATTTTGATTTTCATTTAATCTATGGGCTCTTTCCATGGACTTTAGCCCACTTAGCTCTTACTCGACTTCCCACCCGACTCTTTCCTACTCACCTTCTTTTGCAGTCCAGATGTTTTACCCTCCCCAATTCCTGTCATAATGAGATCAGGAACATGTATCCTGTTTTTAGTCTTTGTCATGATTGTAAAGTGGGAATCGGCCCACGACCGCATGCTGGCCATAATCAGCCTCCTGCTTGTGTCTATAAATACCGTTTGATTGGAACACAGCCAAATTTGTTTATGTATTGTCTACAGCTACTTTCATGGAATAACAGTTGAGTTGTATAGTAGTGATTGAAAGCGGGTAGCCTCAAAGACAAAAACATTTCTATCTGGCCTTTTACGGAAGGAAAAAAAAACATACAATGCCATACATGGTAGCTAGTCCACATGTGTAATCCTATCATGTGGGAGGCTGAGACAGGAAGATTGTCGTGAACTTAAGAGCAACTTAGGTTACATCATAGTGAAATTCTATCTAAAAAAAAATAAAAAATGACAGAGACAATGAGAGAGGAAGGGAGGGAGAGAGGGGGGAGGGNAAAGGAGGAAGGGAGGGAGGGAGGGAGGGAGGGAGGAAGGGAGGGAGGGAGGGAGGGAGGGAGGAGAACTCTGCAGCCATGCTCTCAGGGTCTCTGGAGGAGCCGACAGTATGGTTTGCTCTTGTTGAACTCCTGGGATGTCACTCACCATCTTTTCACTGCTCTGTCTTTTACAAAATCACTCCTCCCAAAAGCCACTCAGAAGACTGCAGCGATCATCTATAGTGTTAAAAACAAGAAGGAGGGCAGGAAGACACTGAAGCGCTGTCACTTCAGATGCCAGGAGGCAGGTGTTTCTGTGGATGCCATTTATAAAAGCCACCCCAGCAGGAAATGTGTCTTCCATTTTGCAACTTCAGTGTCCGAACTGCAGTGTTTATTTTCATTTGTCCTCTTGCCTCTGTACCACCTCTCTCCAGATGGAAGAGCTCCCTGGGGAAAGGAGGCATACCTGCCAGCTTTAAATCCCCCAGCAGAAGGAATTCAATGGCTGAGTCGACTTTCAGAGCTCCTGGGCACAGCACCAACATGAGCTACCACAGCTGGCTGCCAAAGGCTGACGGTGGCCAGGGCTGCTTTCATTTTATTCTTTGGCTTCTATTGTCCCAAGATTTCCCCAGATGTCTACTTTTTGGCTTTGACTTCTACACTGTTGGTTTTACCTTCAATTTAGGAAGCATAGTTTGTTGTCCAAGAAGTTTGAGTCCAATCAAATTTCTCCTTACTCTGAACTGGCAAAATAATCCCTTAGGGAAAACACAAATACCATCCCAGAAGCCCGTGTGGAGTGTGTGTGTGTGTATGCTTCTTCAGTTCTTTATTATTATTATTATTATTATTATTGTTGTTGTTGTTGTTATTTTACTTTTTTCTTTCTTTTTTTAAAAATGTTTTTATTGAGCTATATATTTTTCTTGCCTCCCCTCCCTTCTTCTCTCCTCCTCTCCTACCCTCTTCCATCGTTCCAATGTTCCTAATTTACTCAGGAGATCTCTTTTTCTACTTCCCAAGTACGTTAGATCCATATATGTCTCTCTTAGGGTCATCTTTGTTGTGTAGGTTCTCTAGGATTGTGAATTATAGGCTGGGTTTTTTGTTTTATGTCTAAAAGCCACTAATGAATGATTACATATGATATGGGTCTGGGTTACCTCACTCAATATGATTTTTTCTAGATCTATCCATTTGCCCACAAATTTCAATATGTCATTATTATTATTATTTGCTGTGTAGTACTCTAATGTATAAATTACCACATTCTCCTTATCCATTCTTTAGCTGAGGGGCATTTAGATCATTTCCAGGTTCTGTCTATGACAAATAATGTTGCTATGAACATAGTTGAGAACATGTCCTTGTGGTATGGTTGTGCATGCTTTGGGTATATACACAAAAGTGGTATTGCTGGGTCTTTGATGTAGGAAGTCCTGTAAATGTGCTGCTTTTATTAGTTAATGAATGAAGAATCTGCATTGGCCTGTTATAGGACAGAGTGGAGCCAGGCAGGGAAAACTAAACTGAATGCAGGGAGAAAGAAGGCAGAGTCAAAAGATGCCATGTGTTGAAATAGGAGCGGCAGGGCTGCGTCCCCGGCACCTGGCCGCCCGCATGGCTAGTTTATACCCAGAAATAATTACACGGAAACTGTATTCTTTCAAACACTGCCTGGCCCGGCTAGGTCCAGTTTCTTATTGGCTAGCTCTTACATATTGTTCTAACCCATTTCTAATATTCTGTGTAGCCCATGAGCTGGCTTACCAGAGAGGATCTTAACCTGCATCTGTCTGGAGTGGGAGCATCATGGCGACTCCTCCTCTAACCTTCTTTCTCCCAGAATTCTCTTCTGTATACTCCGCCTACCTAATTTTCTATCCAATAAAATGGGCCAAGGCAGTTTCTTTATTAGTAAGAAATCATTCCCACATCATTTCCCCTTTTTCCGTTTAAACAAAAAAGAAAGGCTTTAACTTTAGCATAGTAAAATTACATATAACAAAACAGTTATCAAGTAAGAATTACAGTTACAATATTTATATCTATTTTATCTCTTATCATAACTAAGGAAAACTATAACTATTTATTCTTCAACTCCATCAAAGACTCCAGAAGGATATAATATTATCTAAGTAAACAAGAAATAAGAAAACTCTAGAAATGACAGAGACATCTCGCTGCCTGGACAGTCACCCAAAGTTCCTCTGTACCGTTGGGGCATCCATCTTCGGCCTACAGGCCCATGGTATCCAGATACATTTCCATGAAGCAGGAAATTTTAAAGACAGTTCAGTCACTTTCTGCTGTGTTCTGTAGAATGTCTTGTAGACTCTTTCATGAATCAGGAACCCCGAAAGACCATCTCACCTTTAGGCAAGTTCAGCAGTCCTCTCTCTGAGGGTTCTCTGTGTCCAGTTTATGCAACAGTCCAGGCAAGAGCAGTTTCTTGCCCAAATGACTATCCAACTCCATAAGGATCCTCTTCGATGCCCATCTTCCTCTTGAAGTAGCTGGTGCTGCCAGGAGCAGACGTGTCTCCTTGTCATGAAAAGTCCTAAGTTATTAAAATATTTTAAATGCCATATTCTGCAGTCTTTGAAAGATATGAAGAATGCCTATCTAATTGAAATATATCTCTATATATCTAGAAAATCTAACTAACATGACTACAAGCTTAACTATTAGCAATGATTATCCATTAACAACCTATATTTCCTAATTATACATTACATTTTAAGTGAACTACATAATCACAATACCTTAATCAAGTTCAAAAATACATATACATATAACAAAATTGACCTTAAAATCCATACCAATGCAAATTATTCATATCTATATCATATCCCCCTTTAAATGTAAAAGAACATTTATAAACAATATTTGGGAACATGGGCGTAGTTTTTTCTCTCCAAACTGCTTCCTGCTGAATGGGGGCACTGTTAATCAGATCATTTAGGGTGTAACCTGTGTGTCAGGTTCATCTCGGTTGGCAGTTGAGTGAAGTAATTTTTTGAGGGTGTTCACAGCAACCTTTCAGGAGGGCGTGGTCTATCATACCATACCGGGATAGATGCAATCCATAGGGTCACATCCTCTGTGGAAACAAAAGAAGACCCTCTCCAAAGCATCATATCCTTAGATCCAAATTTTGAAGTCAAGATACCTTTAGAACATATGTGCAGGTTCAGCTTAGCAGCCCATATAATAAAATGTCTCTTTGTACTTAGCTCCTTCACAGTCAAAAATTTTAAAGAAAACACAATGTACATAATCCAGACTCTCTGTGAATTTTTCATTTTTACGTGGCTTATTTTTCTTTATTTCTCTTAATCTATAACTATCTGTACTTCTGTACTCTGTCTCTTTAAAGACTTTACCCTTTTTCTTTTTAAGACATTAACTTTATTCTTTATATTCTCTTTTTTTCCCCAAGCCTACGTACATTCATCCAACGGTGTCTGAATCTGTTTTACTGTGAATCTGTATTTTTTTTTTTATTATCCAGGAGCATTTCTTAAAATGTTAAGCATTTCTTAAAAACTTAAGTTGCACCATGTATAGGTAATACGGTACTGCCTGTGTCCTGCCCAGTCTAAACCTTAACTGCACGGTTTTAAGGTAATTACGGTAGTTCCTGCCTGAGATCAGCACAGTTCAGCAAGGAGCAGCCGCTCCTGCCTCAGAGTCATTTGGTGCTTTTGAGCTGAGCACAGTTACAGGCAAACAGCAGTTTACATTGGAGCCGCAATCAGCAATTTAATTTTGAGACTGAGTGTGCAGCACAGAAACTCTTTTTATCCAAGTTACAGCCAAATCTGACACGCAGAGCACTGCGCAGTCTGAAAACGCGTCTCTGTATGGCAGCAGGAATCCGCCATGCTCTTCCGCCTGCCTAAGCCTGATTCCGCCATCTGCCCAGGTGTAGGCAGGGAACGCTGAGCCATCGGCAGGTCTCAGAGCAATCTCCTCCGATCCCAAGTGGGAACAGAAACATCCAGTCCCATAAAAGCCTTGAAATGCTTTAAAGCCAGAGTTCACGCTGGCAGCATAGCACCAGGAAGCCGCGCTTTAAAATGACGCAGCTTTTTTTCTCTGCTGCTGTTGCTGAATCAGGAATCTCTCTACAGCATGTCACCAACAAAACAGCAAAAATCTGTGTTAAACTCTGTTTCCCTTATTTTTAAGCCTTCTCAGGTTTTTAAGTGGATTTAGGCCATCACGTTTGGGCGCCATCTGTTGAAATAGGAGCGGCAGGGCTGCGTCCCCGGCACCCGGCCGCCCGCATGGCTAGTTTATACCCAGAAATAATTACACGGAAACTGTATTCTTTCAAACACTGCCTGGCCCGGCTAGGTCCAGTTTCTTATTGGCTAGCTCTTACATATTGTTCTAACCCATTTCTAATATTCTGTGTAGCCCATGAGCTGGCTTACCAGAGAGGATCTTAACCTGTGTCTGTCTGGAGCGGGAGAATCATGGCGACTCCTCCACTAAGCTTCTTTCTCCCAGAATTCTCTTCTGTTTTCTCCACCCACCTAAGGGTGAGCCTTATCAAGGGGCCTAGGCAGTTTCTTTATTAATAAGAAATCACTCCCACATCAGCCATGGAGCTGCCATAGGAGACAGATACAAGATGCCAGTTGGAACCTTGCCAGTAGGCCACAAGCCTTGTGGTAAAATATAAAATAATAGAAATGGGTTCATTTAATATGTAAGAGCTTGCTAGGAATATGCTCGAGTTATTGGCAAAGCAGTGTTTTAAATAATATAGTTTCTCTCTGATTATTTTGGTTCTGGGCAGCCGGGAACAAGAAGTGGCCTCCTACTACAAATTGGTCCCAAATTTGAGGCAACATTTGTTGACAGAGGTTTCTGTCCCACCCAGTCCTGCAGTCATTCAGTCAAAGAAACACACAGAGGCCTACATTAATTGTAAACTGGTTGGCCTATTAGCTTAGGCTTCTTATTAACTCTTACATCTTAAATTAGCCCATAATTCTTGTCTGTTTAGCCTCATGGCTTGGTACTTCTTATCAGCGAGGCATTCTCATTTTGTTTCCTTTGTGTTTGGGTAACAATTGCAGACTGAGCCTTTCCTCTTCCCAGAATTTTCCTGCTCTGATCACCCTGCCTCTACTTTCTGCCTGGCTACTGGCCAATCAGCATCTTGTTCAACCAATACAACTGACAAAACTTTACAGGGTATAAGATCATTGTCCCATAGCAGGTATTGAGGTAGGTTGTTTCCTAATTTTCTGAGAAATTGCCACACTGACACCCAAAGGGGCTGTACCAGTTTGCACTGCCACCAGCAATGCAGAAGTGTTCCCTTTACCACACATCCTCTCCAGCATAAGTTGTCCTCAGTGTTTTTGATCTTGGCCATTCTTAAAGGTATCAGATGAAATCTCAGAGTTGTTTTGATTTGCATTTCTCTGATGGCAAAGGACATTGAGCATTTCTAAGTGTCTTTCAGCTATTTTAGATTCCTCTGTTGAGAGTTGTCTGTTTAGGTCTGTGCTTCATTTTTTTATTGGATTATTTGTTCTTTTGATGACCAATTTCTTGAGTTCTTTGTATATTTTGCAGATGAACCCTCTGTGCAATATGGGATTGGTGAAGATCTTTTCCCACTCTGTAGGCTATCATTTTGTCTTGTTGACTGTGTCCTTTGTTTTACAGAAGCTTTTCAGTTTCAGGAGGTCTCATTTAATAATTGTTTCTCTGCATGATTGTGCTACTGGGGTTATATTTAGGAAGTGGTCTCCTGTGCTAATGCATTCAAGTGTACTTTCCACCTTCTCTTCTATGAGGCTTACTGTGGTTGGTTATATGTTGAAATTTTTGATCTATTTGGACTTTAGTTCTGTGCATGGTGATTGATATGGATCTATTTTCACGCTTCTACATATTGATATGCAGTTATCCCAGCACCATTTGTTGAATATGTTTTCTTTTTTCCATTTTATATTTTTGTACTACTTTGTAAAAAATCACATGTTCATAGGTATATGGATTGATATCTGGGTCTTCAATTTGGTTCCATTGGTTTTTAGGCCAATACCAGGTTTTTTTCAGTACTGTAGCTCTGTAGTAGAGTTTGAAGTCAGGGAATGTGATGCCTCCAGAAGTTCTTTTATTATACAGAACTGTTTGGGCTATTCTAGGTTTTCTTACTTTTCCATATGAAATTGAGTAATGTTCTTTCGAGGTCTGTGAAGAATTTTATTGGGATTTTGATGGGCATTGCATTGAATCTGTAGATTGTTTTTTGTAAGATTGCATTTTTACTCTGTTAATTCTACCTACCCAAGAACATGGGAGATCTTTCCATATCGGGTGCCTTCGATTTCCTTCTTGAAAGATTTAAAGTTCTTGTCATACAGGTCTTCCACAAGTTTGGTTAGAGTTACTTCAAGACATTTTATGTTATTTATGGCTATTGTGAAGGGTAATATTTCTCAGCCCATTTATCATCTGTGTAAAAAGGGCTAGTGATTTTTTTAGTTAATCTTGTATCCTGCTACATTACTGAAGGTGTTTATGAGCTGTAAACGTTCCTTGGTAGAATTTTTGGGGTCTCTTATTTAAACTACCATAATATCAGCAAATAGTGAGAGTTTGACTTCTTCTTTTCTGATTTGTATCCCCTTGATCTCCTTTTACTGTCTTATTCCTCTAACTATAACCTCAAGAACTATATTGAGTAGATATGGAGAGAGTGAATAACCTTGTCTTGTTCCTGATTTCAGTGGGATCACTTTGAATTTCTTTCCATTTAGTTTGATGTTGGCTGTTGACTTGCTGTATATTGCCTTTATTATGCTTAGGTATGTTCCTTGTATCCCTGTTCTCTCCAAGATCTTTATCATGAAGGAATGTTGTATATTGTCAAAGGTTTTTTCAGCCTCTAATAAGATGATCATGTTTTTTTTTTCAGTTTGTTTATATGGTGGATTACATTGATATATTTTCATAGGTTGAACCATCCCTGCATCTCTGGGATGAAGCCAACCTGATCATGGTGGGTGATTTTTCCGATGTGTTCTTGGATTCGGTTAGCTAATATTTTACTGGGTACTTTTTCATTAATGTTCACGAGGGAGATTGGTCTCTAATTCTCTTTCTTAGTAATGTCTTTGTGTAGCTTGGGTATCAGGGTAATTGTAGCCTCATAGAAAAAGTTTGGCAACTCATTGTTCCTTCTTTTCTATTGTGTGGAACAATTTGAAAAGTATTAGTATTATTTCTTCTTTGAAAATCTTGTAGAATTCTGTGTTGAAACTATCTGTCCTTGGTGTTTGTTTGTTTGTTTGTTTTGGTTTGGTGACTTTTGATGACCGCTTCTATTTCTTTAGCAGTTATAGGTCTGTTTAATTTGCTTATCTGGTCTTGATTTAATTTTGGTAAGCGATATTTATCGAGAAAGTTGTCCATTTCCTTTAAGTTTTCCAATTTTGTGGAGTACAGGTTTGTAAAATATCACCTAATGATTCTCCGGATTTCCTTCATGTCTGTTGTTATATCCCCTTTTTGTTTCTGATTTTGTTAATTTGGATATTCTCTCTGCCTTTTGGTTAGTTTGGATAAAGGTTTATCTATTTTGTTGATTTGCTCAAAGAACCAACTCTTTGTCTTACTGATTCTTTGTTTTGTTTTCATTGTTTCTATTTGTTGATTTCAGCTCTCAATTTGATTATTTTCTGCCATCTAGTACTCTTGGGTGAGTTTGCTTCTTTTTGTTCTAAAGTTTTCAAATATTATGTTAACTCACTAGTGTGGGATTTTTCCAGCTTCTTTATGTAGGCATTTAGTGCTATGAACTTTCCTCTTAATACTGCTTTCATTGTGTCCCATAAATTTGGGTATGTTGTGTGGTCATTTTCATTGAATCTTAGGAAGTCTTTAATTTCTTCCTTTATTTCTTCCTTGACCCATTGATGATTAAGGTGAGCATTGTTTAATTTCCATGTATTTGTGGTCTTTCTTGAATTAGTGTTGCTGTTGAATTTTAATTTTAATCCATGGTGATCTGATAAGATACATGAGATTATTCCATTTTTTGTATCTGTTGAGGTTTGCTTTGTTACCTAATATGCGGTCAATTTTTGAGAAGAATCCATAAGAAGCTGAGAAAAAGGTATATTATTTTATGTTTGGATGTAATATTCTATAGATATCTGTTAAGTCCATTTAGTCATAACATCTGTTAATTCCCTTATTTCTCTCTTAAGTTTCTGTCTGGCAGACTTGCCCAGTAGTGAGAGTGGGGTGTTGACGTCTCCCACTCCACGTATCCAGTGGTGTGTGGGGTTTAATGTGTGATTTAAGCTTTAGAAGTGGTTCTTTTACATATGAGGATGCCCTTGTATTCGGGGTATAGATGTTCAATATTGAGATTCCCTCTTGATGGATTTTTCCTGTGACTAATATAAAATGTCCTTCTTTTTCTCTTTTTATTGATTTTAGTTTGAAGTCTATTTCATTAGCTATTAGGATAACTACACCCGTTTGTTTCTTAGGTCCATTTGATTGGAAATTTTTCCCCTAACCCTTTACTCTGAGGTGTTGTTTGTCCCTGTATGTAGCAGAAGAATGGATTCTGGTTTTGTATCCAATCTGTTAACCTGTGCCTTTTTATAGGTGAGTTGAGTCCATTTATATTAAGGGATATTAATGACTAGTGATTGCTAGTTCCTGTTACTTTTGTTTTCGTTGTTGGTGATGTTATTGCATGTGTTTTTCCCTTCTTTGCAATATGATGCTGTGAGATCATCTGTTGTCTGTGTTTTTCTGGATGTAGCTAACTTCCTCAGGTGGGAATTTTTCTTCTAGTACTTTGTGTAGGGCTGGGTTTGTGGCTAGGTATTGGTTAAATCTGGTTCTATCACGGAATTTCTTGTTTGATCTATCTATGGTGATTGAAAGTTTTGCTGGGTATAGTAGTCTGGGCTGGCATCTATGGTCTCTTAATGTCTACACAATGCTTGATCAGGACCTTCTGGCTTTCATTGTTTCAATTGAGAAGTCAGGTGTAATTCTGATAGGTCTGCCTTTATATGTTACTTGGCCTTTTGCCTTTGCAGCTCTTAATAATCTTTCTTTATTCATATGTTTAGTGTTTCGATTATTATATGGTGAGGGTACTTTTTTATCTAGTCTATATGGTGTTCTGTAAACTTCTTATATCTTCATTTGCATATCTTTCTTTAGGTTGGAAATGTTTCCTTCTATGATTTTATTGAATATATTTTCTGTGCTTTTGAGTTGGACTTCTTCTATCCCTATTATTCTTAGGTTTGGTCTTTCTATCATATCCCATATTTCCTGGATATTTGTGTTAAGGTTTTGTTAGATTTAATGTTTTCTTTGACTGATAAGTCTATTTCCTCTATTCTATCTTCAGTGCTTGAGATTCTATCTTCCATCTCTTGTATTCTGCTGTTAATGTTTGCATTTGTGGTTCCTGATCATTTTCTAATAATTTCCATTTCTATAATTCCCTCATTTGTGGTTTCTTCATTGTCTCTATTTAGGTTTTCAAGTCTTGAATCATTTATTTCATATATTTGATTGATTTTTCTTGGTTTTCTTTAAGCAATTTGTTGATTTCTTCCATTTTTTGTTTGTCTTTTCCTCCATTTTTTAAGAGAATTTTGCATTTCCTCTTTCAGGGCCTCAAACTTTATCCTAAAGTTATTTCTTAGGTCATTTTCTTCTGCTTCATCTATATTTGGGTGTTAAAGTCTTGCTGTTGTAGGGCCACTAGTTTTTGTTGGTGTTGTGTTACTCTTTGTGGTGTTTAGTGTGTTCCTACCTTGTCTACCCATCTTTTCCTCTGATTGGTGTAGTTGGGGCTGTCTGTGTCTCTGGTGATCAATCTTTCAGTGGATTCAAGGCTCAGATGGTTGTTCCTCATGGTGCAGTCAAGGCCACAGTTTCAGTCACTCCAGAGATCACTTAGTTTTCCTGGAGGTTGTTCAGGGCTCTGGGGCATTTGGCCCTGCTCCTATGGAGGTCACTGCCTTGGGCCTGCTCCAGCTGAGGTCATTGGCTCAGGCCTGCTCAAGAGGAGGTTGCTGGCTCAGGTCTGCTCCCTCAGAGGTCACTGGCATATGCTTGCTCCCTTAGAGGTTGCTGATTTGTGCCCTGTTCCACAGAGGTCTCTGGCTTCGGCCTATTCCCACAGTGGTGGCTCTCTTGTACCTGCTCCTGTGGAGGTCATTGCCTCAGGCTTGCTCTGGCTGAGGCCACTGGCTCAGGCCTGTTCCCACAAATGTCGCTGGCTTTGGCTTGTTCCCACAGAGGTGCCTGGTTTGGGCCCAGTCCCACAGAGGTCTCTAGCTCAGGCCTGCTCTCTCAAAGGTCCCTGACTCATGCCCGGTCCCATGAAGGTCTCTGGTTCCATTCTGTTCCCTTGCTGGTCACTTCCTTGTACCTGCTCCTGTGGAGGTCACTGCCTTGGGCCTGCTCTGCCTGAGGTTGCAGTCTTGGGCTTGCTCTTGTGGAATTCTCTAGCTCAGGCTTGCTCCTATGAAGGTCACTGCCTTGGGCCTACTTCAGCAGAAGTTGCTGACTCAAGCTTGCCCCTGTGGAGGTCTCTGCTTCGAGCCTGCTCCAGCTAGGTCACTGGCTCAGGCCTGCTCCAGCAGAGGTTGCTGGCTCAGGCCTGTTCCCACAGATGTTCCTGGCTTAAGCCTGATCCTGTGGAGGTCCCTGGCTTGGGCCTGATCCTACAGAGGTCTCTGGCTCAGGCCTGCTCCTTTGGAGGTCCCTGACTTGTGCCTGGTCCTGTAGAGGTCTCTGGCTTGGGCCTACTCCCTCAGTGATTGTTCCCTTGTACCTGGTTCTGTGGAGGTCGCTGCCTCAAGCCTGCTCTGGCAGAGGTCACTGACTCAGGCAACCACAGTCCTCTGCACGGACAGGGAACAGGAACCAGGAACTGAATCCAGCAACCCGAAGAGAGATGATTCTTCTGTTTTTAAGCAGAAAATTGAACAATAAATACACTCTAGTCAGCACAAAATGGTGGTCATTGATAAAGTATACTGTAGTAATAGGAGCAGCGGGGCTGCGTCCCCAGCACCCCGGCTGCCTGGCTAGCTTATGCCCGAAATAACAACACACAAACTGTATTCATTTAAAGACTGCTTGGCCCATTTCTATCTAGCCTCTTCTAGGCTAATTCTCACAAATTAATTTAGCCCATTTCTAATAATGTGTGTAAGCATCCCAAGGTGCGCTTACCAGGAAGATTCTAGCCTATGTCCATCCTGGGTCGGAGTTGCCTGGGAGAGCAGAGCCTGGCGTCTCTGCTCCACAGAGCAGAGCTGTCGAGTCTACCCAGGAGAGCTGAGCATGGCGTCTCTGCTCCAGAGAGCAGAGCTGTCAGGTCTGAGCTCACTTCCTCTTCCTCCCAGCATTCCATTCTGTTTACTCCTCCCATCTTCCTCCTGTTTACTCCTCCCACCTATGTTTTAACCTATCAGGGAAAGCAGTTTCTTTATTCAATTAACCAATGAAATCAACAGTATACTCTTCAGGTCCATTAGAGAACCTGAAATTTGTCCAATGAAGAGCCCTTTCTTAGGTTCTCAGCTGACTTGTAAGGTGAGAAGTTTCCATTTAAAATAGTAATAGCCCTTAAAAGAGACCAGGCTTTCACTATGGCTACACATAATCATATCAGCTAGGCAAACCCTGGAAAACTTGATATGGAGAAAGAAAATGATAAAGTCCCGGCATAAGGAACTAAAGAAAGGCAAATAGGACAGTTATCCTAATGAAGAGGCCTGCAGTGTTCTGCACTCCTTACCTAATGGGAAAGCCTAAGCACAGCTCTTGCCACTGGGGACATGTGCATCACCTCGGACTCCTTCCAGCTGAGACTCTGACAGCACCTCAGACCTGCTACCTTGGACCCAAGATTCCTAGATGATTCATATATTGATCTAAGAAATGACCACCAGTATTTTTTTAATAAAAAAAAAAGACTTTTTCACCAGGCAGTGGTGGTGCATACCTTTAATCCCAGCACTCAGGAGGCAGAAACAGGTGCATCTCTGTTGTTCAAGGCCAGCCTGGTCTACAAGAGCTAGTTCCAGAATAGGCTCCAAAGCTACAGAGAAACCCTGTCTCAAAAAAAAAAAAAAATAGCTTTCTCATTTATTAAGTTCTGATTCCGTTTTTAATTGATTCTCAGTGCTAAGCCCACCCTTCCACACTCTGCTCTGTAACCTGACAGGGAGGCCCTGCAAAGAACCTCCATCACTTTCAGTCTTGCTATCTGGATAACCCTTCCCCCCAGGGGTCTGTAGTCAAACCCACCATCCTCGCCTTTCAGCTTAGCACCAAACAAGTGCATATCCTCGGAAGTCCAAGTGTCAGTAAGATGGACCCTATCCTCTACATTTATATGTTTGGGTGTTTCCAGTCTTTTCCTTTATTCTCTCAGCCTCAGAGATTTGAGTTGTCCCATGCAGTTGCAACACGCCATGACACTTTCAATTCTTTTTACCCACTTGGCTACCTAGTAAGCAACTTTATACCTCACTGGCAATGTTTCACACAGAGACTGAAGTGATAATCACAGAGCCTCTATGGGTCTATGCTAGTTCCTCTACATATATGTTAGGGTTGTGTAGTTTGGTGTTCTTGTGGGACTCCTTACAATGGGAGTAGAGGTGTCTCCAACTCTTTTGCCTGCTCTTGGGACCCTTTTTCTCCTACTGGGTTGCCTCACCCATTCTTGATATGAGGATTGGTGCCTAGTTTTTTTTGTTACTTGTTATACTGTGTTTGACTGATGTTACTGGGTGGCCTTTTCTTTTCTGAAAAGAAATGGAAGGAGTGGATCTTGGGGAGGGGGACATACTAGGAGGAGTGGAGGGAGGAGAGGCTGTAGCCAGATGTACTGTATGAGAGAAGAATAAAGAAAAGAACAAAGACAAGGCAGAGAAGAGGGCACAAAAAGAAATTTCTGGTTCGCTGACCCAGGTGGGACCAAGAAAGTTCAGAAGACCTGTAAGTTTCCAGTGCTGAACTTCTCCTCACATCAACTGTGCAACCATATAGTCCCATTCTAAGAGGAGGGCTCAGCACCTGGCCAATGAATTCACTCTCCTGGGGGAACTGGGGAGTTTCATCCCATAGCAACCAGCCTTTCACATACCACTGAAAGGGTGCTGTGTTATAGCAGATGTATGTAAGAAGAGAGCAGACCAAAATGTAAGCAGAGAACCCCCGATGCTTACCACAGAAACACACAGACAGGCAGATGTAGAATACCACAGCTGTGTGTTACCTTGTGCCTTGGCATGAGTCATAGTTCCCAACTATGGCACCAGAAGAGGTAGATTCTAGCTGCTCGAGTGTCCTTGGATCTTCAGAAGTGCAAAGTTATTAGAAACATTTAATCAATTAAATTAAAAAGGAAGCCAATCAACCAACCAACACACAAAGAGTCAGGGTGTTTAAATTTGCAAAACCCATCTACAAAAAAAATGGGGGCATAACAAGAATATAGTGAAAAATAAAGATTGACAATAAATTCCAAATGGAACACTTCAAAAATTATGTAACTTGATATAAACTGGCGTAATGAAGAGGAATGACATAAAACAAAAGGAAAGGCAGATTTTTCAAGGAAATCAAAACCAAATTTAGAATACTCTATGTCCTTGTAAGTTCTGAAACCACTTAAAAGTATTGTCACTGCAAATCATCTCTACACATTACTTGGACAAAGGGAAAGAGAGACCACATCACAGTGTTGGCTTCTACTATGTGTCAAGGATTAAGGTCAAAAGACATAGATGGCATCAGTACATTTTTCTCTCTGCAGTCAAATAAACCTGTGGTTCCGAGCATCCCTACTGAGGATGGAAGTGAAGCTCACATGTCGTCTTACTGAAATTTGGGCACATGGGCAACTGCAACAGGGCTACACAGATGCCATAACCTGTCGCCCGTGCCATCCAGCTGCCTCAAAATAGTCTATATGTACATTAGTGGTGCCCCAATTTTTAACATCCTGCCTTCATTTATCATTTCCCGAGTCTTGATTAAAACCAGTTTTGCTGGATTCAATTATGTAAGTGGTATGTTACATAAGCCTCCTCTGGTTCTACTAGTTAAGTATGGAACTTCCAGCCACTAAGAAATCTATAGTTCAGCTCAATCAGAAAGGAAAGCTCCGTTATTATCTCCTTTGTCAATTACGCCCTCAGGCTTTAGCCACACAATGGCATTCATCCTGATAACACACCAGTGAAGGCTTGGACTAGGACAACAAAGTGAAGTGTAACTAATTCATCGATGTCCTACACCTCACCTGTAGCGGCCACTCCATTCATCATGGTACTGACCAAAGAGAACATCAGGGCACTGCTTCTGTCTTGTGAGCTTTATTTGAAGACGGTCAATAGAACCTGTCCTCTCTAAGTGCTGGCTCTCACGCTTGAGTGTGTGGCAGAACATTCTGAAGGGCTGGTTAAAAACAGCTTACCAGCTCTACCGCCCCCTCCACATTGCTGAGTTGGTGAGTGAGTCTGGGGTGGAATTTTAAATATTGACCTTTCTGACCAGATCCCAAGTGATGCTGACACTGCTGGTCCCAAACCACACTTTGAGACCTACCATTCTATTGAAAGGCATAAAAAAGGAACTCAGGGCTAGAGACATGGCTCTTGGTAAAGGTGAGGCGCATGAAAGCCATGCATGAGAACCTTGTTTAAAATCCTGGGGCAAAGGTAGCAACATGTGCTTACAATTACAGTGCTAGGGGAACAGTGATAGGCGGGTTTCTAGAACTCACTGGCCAATCAATCTGACATACTCAGTGAACTCCAGGTTCAGTGAAAGAACCTGTCTCAAAAAAATAAAGTGGAGATTGAGAAAGAAACCCAATGTCATTGACCTTTGGCCTCCACAAGCACTTGCGCTCACTGTCTCTGTCTGTCTGTCTGTCTGTCTGTCTCTCTTTCTCTGAACAAGATATACACCTCCCTTTCTTCTATAGTAATGAAAGCAGTTTTTCATTTAGGGTATAAATGGTCCTAGCTGAAGGATTTTATTTTTCACTATCTCTTGCAACTGCGAATGGCCACATAACTAAGCCCTGCCCTTTTAGCTCTGAGCAAAACAGTGTGTGTGAGACTTGCAGTAAGCCTGCTTAAAAGGAGCAGGAGCCCTAGAAATGATCCCAGGTTGTCCAGCCTTTCTGCAATCCCTTGCCCTTCTGTGTTTTCTGGATTCTAATATGTGACGCAGCTGCCCTGTCATGAGGCACTCTGTGGGGAGACCAGCAGAAGTGAGTTTGAAAGAGGCTCGTCCCAGACCTGCCAAAAACTGCCCTAACTTTCCCCAGTTGAGCCTCCATGCTGAAACCCTGGTTGCAGCCTGAGTTATCCTAGGCCACAAGCGCTCAGCCATGAAACTCCTGACTCTGTCGCACATGAACGTTGAGAAGAGAACAAGAGTCGTTCCGGTCCCCGTGTGCAGAGCTCCTAACAAACCTACCAAGCCAGGGCTGCCTGCTGGCCTGGCACACAGGCAGGGGAACTAGAGCCCCGGCACATCCTGTGCCATGAGGATGGCATCCACCTGATGAGGATGGCCATGGAGGGAAGCATCTGGGTCCCAGCAGTACCAAAAACCAACACGGGCTTCATGTTTCCTGACTTTGCTTGGGAAGCTTGAACGAGTTTATGGATGCCTGGCTCTTCTCCTTTCATCAAAAGTCTATAAAACAACAATGGTATAATTTTTAGCAGACACTTAGTTTGTACTGTGTTCCAGAAATTTAAACACTTTGCAAATATTAACCCATGAAAGTCACCTCAGAGTCTTACTGCTTTTTTCCATTCGGTAAGTAAAGAATCTGGGACACAGAGAAGCTAAGAAGCTTCTTGAAGGTCACACAACTAGGAAGTGGTAGAGGCAGGATTATAAACCCAGGCCATCTCAGCCATGGAATCTGGGTTTTTAATGCTAAGCCCTGGTGTGCTAACATTTACCAAGCACTTACTGAGTGCCAGGCATCACGCTAAGTCTTTACACACGAGGGAACTAGACCTCAGGGGGAGTGAAGCGACTTTCTCAAACCCCCAGGGCTAGAAGTGACAAGCTGAAATTCAGATCCACGTTTCTTGGCCTCCAGGGGCCTATATTTTGAATACTTGCAAAAATGGGACTTGGATTTTAGGCCTCACTGACCTTCAAGTGTTCTCCGGGTCGTATCAGGTAGCCCAGCGTTCCCTAAACCTTGTCTCTGTGCTTCATCCAGAGGTCTTGATAAATTCAGGTTTCAGATCAACACATGAGAGCCTGGGCCCAAAGCTCTGCACTTCTCACAGGCACCCAGGTGACTACGGTGCCGCCCACACAGAAAACCCTGCGTAGGGAGACTGCAAACAGCGAGAGAGATGGGCACAATCCTTAGCAAACCTTGGGTTTTAGTGGCTATAAAACAAAAGAGAACTGGAAATGTTCAATTAAGTTCCTTCTGGTTCTTGAAGTTCTTGATGTGGTGCAGAATGTGATCCCCACACCTTTAGAGCTCCATGACCAAGCAACTAAGTAATGTAAGTGACCACACGCATCATTAAATGCATCTGACTCCACAGAAGACCCACACGTCCAAGTCTCCTGCTTTAAACCAATGAGGAAGCAGAGCCAGAGGGGGACTTTCCAGGTTACAGGGCTGGGATCCCTGACACAAACTGATGCTTCTCAGACCTGGTTATGCCCACAGCTGTCCTGTTCAAATGTAAAGGCTGTTTGTGGGTGTCTGAGATAGCTCCATTTCTGACCTCTCCTACTGAGCTGTCTCCTACTGCTGCCAGCCAGGGGCTGGGCTCTGAGGAGCAACCACCCAGAATGCTTTGTGAATGGTACCTCAGGGTCAGCAATGCAACCCCCATAGCCTGAACAGACAGGAAGCAAACATGAGACAGGAAGGAATAAGCGGAGTGGCCTGAATTTAGGAGGATCGCTACCACAAACAAGGAAGGTGAGGTTCCCACGTGGCCTGAGGTGCAGAGGAAGTGGTTAAAGTCCCTGTGAGAGCTGACAGCTCGAAAGCAAAGAGGTACCACAGCCAGCCTAGTTTCTGCCTCTGCAGCAGGCGTCTGCTGAACGTTCTGCGACAGGAAAGCCTGCCCACCCTGGAGCTGACCCAAGCTCTAAAATTAGGCATAAGCCCAGGTAACAGAGAGTATAAAGACCCTATCTTGGAGGCAGAACCTAGGGGCTAACCTCAGCTGGAGCCCTGGTTTCCTAAACGTCTAGACCAGTGGTTCTTAACCTCCCTTTAATGCTGTGACCCTTTAAGACTGTTCTTCAGGTTGTGGTGACCCCCAACCATACAATTATTTCCATTGCTACTCCATAACTGCAGTTTTGCCACTGTTATGAATCGTAATGTAAATATTTGTTTGAGACAGAGGCTTGCCAAGGATAGTTGTAACCCACAGGTTGAGAACCACCGCTCAAGAGTCGTCTCTCTTCAATTAGAGAGTCTTTAGTCATATCCACTGCCTACTGCGTTGCTTGCAATATGTCAGGTGTCATGGGAGGTGTGATGAAAGTAAAACCCCATGTGCTCTCCATCTTCACGGACTTTACCATTGATTTCATGGCGTCCTGAACCTAGTAGGGAGGTGTGGATGTTTGATGAGGACTTCGGAAGGAACCAGAGGTACGGGTCTAAGGAAATCAGAGCTTTCTAGGGAAAGTTGCTATCTGAGTCGGGAGGCCTTAGGCAGGTGTGAGTGCACACTAGAATGCCCTCAATTCTCACTCTGTCCCTGTATCCTCTGCCTTTAGCCCGTAACTTCTTAGCTTTCCCATCCCTGCACTGAGGGATCAGGCCTTGTAGCTTGCTTTGGCCACCTGGAGTTACCCATCCCCTGCCCTGGGGCATCCAGCCTTGTGGCTTGCTTTGGACCAAAGGAGGGATCGGAGAAATTACCTAATGGATCCACTCACCTTTTATAGTTCAGCCATCACTAAGGATATAGGCTTAGGCTACTCTATCAAAGGCAGAGACAAGCAGGCCACAGTCAACCCACTCCAGTTATTCCGGTGAAGAGATTGTCAGACCAATATATGAACAAGTTCAACCAAGGGCAAACAGAGACACCTAGTCAACTGTTTCAAGCACAAAGTGTTTATTGTTGTACGCCATGGAGGTTTTGTGACTGTTCCAGACATCATTATTATGAAAATAAGTAACTGATATAATAAGCAAAGAGGTTACGAGAATGGAACACTTGAGTATTGCCTGCAGAGATTCCTTTGGAAAACTAGCTTCATGTGATTTTAATAACTACTACTTAAAATAAGGCTCTGCTGGTTAAATACATTGGAGAAATGCCGAGTAAATGAAAATAACAGGTTTCTTGATAGAGGGCTTCCCAGAGACTTGTCTGCAAAATTGAACATTGTGAATCTCAGAGAGTGACTGTTCGGAATGCAACATTTCCCAAACAGTATCTGAAGCGTCCCACGGAGCTCGAGCGAGAGTTCAGGAACACATTATGAGGCATGCCAATCCCAGAAAAAACATGTGCCATTTTGCTAGTAGCAAATAAGTTGCCGGGGGCAGGGATAGTGTCTTTTCTATTTGGTTCTGTGTCTCAGACATACAGCACTGTTGGCCATAGTAGAGGGGCTCCGTAAATAGGTACCAGGGGTGGGGGTGGGGGGGGGGCTGAATGTGGTGCACATTATCCCAGTTCCTGCATCCAGGCTGCTACCTACGCTGCCAATAAACATGTCCACTTTGTCATCCTGCTCAGCCCCAACTATTCTTCAAAGTTCTTTCTCTGAGAAAACATCTCTGACCTTCTCCAACGAAGTTGGGCAATGCAGCCACAGGATGGGGAGACGCACTGTTGATTTAATTTTTACTGCACCAGGAACAGACTCCTCCACACTGGAGGTGTTTGAGGAGTATGCACCGGAAGAAACGGGAGGAGGAAGAGAGGCTAGGAAATGAAGAAGAGAGGGGAAACAAGAATGAACTGGCACAGGGAGAGATAGATGGGAGGAGGGAGAGAAGGGTGGAGGAGGAGAAAGGATGGAAGGAGGGGGCAAGCAGAAGAAGAAATGAATGAAATGTACTTGGGGATCGTATCATAGCAACAAATGGCTGGTGTCTGAAAATCCTGAAGAGATGGCGCTAGGAGCATTGTGATGGAGGCAGATGAACACAGGGAAATGAGTTCACTCTTGATTCCACAAGGAGCTGCGGGTTAATATTTTAAGCAATAAAGTAGTATCAGATAAGTATTCCGCAGGAAATTGTTTACTATTTGTTGACAGTGTCAAGCTAAGAATTCCACAGCAAATCGAATCGAATTTGTCACTTACTAAAGGAGACAGTATATAGCAAAAAGACAAGTCACCCAAGTTCCTCAACCACCTTAAAAAAAAAAATAAGTATCTGCAAAGGGGAAATACTATACTCAGCTTAGGCCTGGTGACCAGACATGGTCACCCATGCAACCAAACTATTCATTTGCATGCCCAAATGGAATCAAATCTGCAACAGGATCATCAAGAGAGAAGCACAAGTCCCAAGAAGAAGAATCTACTAGCAAATTAGAACTAAATATTCTCTTCTGAAAGCCAATAATACAAAAGCAAGGGTTTAATCAAGACCTGTGCTTCGCCAGCCCCCATACGCATGAAACATGAAGAGCCTGTCAACATTACAGGCTGCACTCTCTGCCCTTTATGGTTTCCAGCAGATGCTGACAGCTTTCTCACAGCCCTCGTGCCTGCCAAAGTGGAAGGCGTGGTTTGTGTTTGCCAAAGGCCGCCTAGCATTATAGGTACCTGAAATGTTCTCTGCTAAGTAAGAGAAAGAGAGAAGCAGAACATAACAAGTGTGCCTGTTGCAAACAGCTGTAGTCCTGAGTAATTCAAAGGTGACTGAGAGCACTAAGCTAGCTAAATGTTATTCGTATTGACATTTAATAAAAGGTGAAAATTCAATTCTGCCCAAATCTAAACAAGCCAAGAAAAATTACAGAACTGAAATGGCTATCCAGAAACTTCTGGTAATGCAAAAGACCCCGTGTGTGTGTCTGTGTGTGTGTGTCTGTGTCTGTGTGTGTGTCTGTGTGTGTGTGAGTGTGTGTGTGTGAGTGTGTGTGAGTGTGTGTGTGTGTGTCTGTCTGTGTGTCTGTGTCTGTGTGTGTCTGTGTGCACATGTACACACACACACAATGGAGGGGGAAGCAGGTTAGAGGAGAATGTGTGAGAAAACTTTTGTTTCGCGTATATTCAAGTGTCTGTCGCCGTCAGTCATTGCAGAGGAGCAAGCATGACATCTAGGTACTTCCCTGGGAGGGATGACTTTAATAACAGCTAAGCATTACCCCTAAAGAATCTATACAGTTTTTGTAAACTTGGGGCTGGAAATACTCGAGAATACCCACATCCAAATAAAAAAAATGAGAATGGTCCCAGGGATGCAGCTTTGGAATATTAATGGACCTAAACAGCACGCTTGTCTGATTATATCCAGGATGGAAATAACAGAGAAATGTTTATATTGGAGAGACTATGCTAAAGGCTCAGAGGCTAAGGAGCTGGTTTAGTGGGGAAGAGCAACCACATTGGACGGATGAGGACCTGAATTCAAATCCCCAGCACCCGCATACAAAGCCAGGCATGGTTATGCTGACCTGTAACCTCAGACTAGGAGTCTGAGACAAGCAGATGCTGAGAACTTCCTGGCATGAAAGCGTGAATGCTGGGTTCACTGAAACACCCTGTCTCAAGGCAACAGGGTGGAGAGTGATAGAGAAAGATGCTGTCATCCTGCTCCGGCCCCTCCACATGTGCACACTGCATTCTCCTTCACACTCACAGGCATGGACCACATGCACATGGGTGACATACTCGGAACAAGGAAAAAAATAATTATCAGAAAACAAGAATTGCCCGTGTGTTTACGACTACTCAGAAAATGGGTACTTCATAGCCAAAATGAGGGTCCCACCTTCCCTAAACTGATCCTTGATAGCAAAATGAGGGTCCCACCTCCCCTAAACTGATCCTTGATAGCAAAATGCCCTCCAAGCAGATAGGCACATTCTATTTCCCAAATCCTGGGGATACTGCCTTCGATGCCAAAACTGGCTTTCCATAGGTGACAAAGTTTGAGATGGAAAGAATGTCCCATCATATCCGGGGGCCCCACATGACACGCTATGTAGTAGAAGGTAATCTGACATACACAGAGGAGGCCAAGCCTGGGCTGACTGAGCTTCAAGTCAAGCAATACCTGACAATCACTAAGAGCTAGAAAAGGCAAGAAACAGAATAATCATCTGGCATCTCCAGATGGGCCACAGACCTGTCTAGACCTTGATTCTGCCCGAGTGATACTGACTGGATTTCTGGCCTTCAGTACAATGAAAGAATCTTTGTCTCACTCTGTCTCTCTGTTTCTGTCTTGGTCTCTCTCTGTGTGTGTCTCTGTCATCTCTGTCTCTGTCTCTCCTTCCATTTATATCAGAATGGCCTGAAAACAACTATGTAGCTGAGGATGACCTTAAGCTTGATCTTTTGACCTCCTATCAAGTTCTGGGGTTACAGCCATGCACCACCACATCTGGTTGATGTGCTACTGGAAATCAAATCCAGGACTCGGTGCACACTAGGCAAGAGCTCTACCAACTGAGCCAAATCTCCAGCTCCATATGGATCTTCTTTTAAGACCACCACTCTGTTCCCACTGGCTCACTCTAGGACGAGTGCCCCAGGCATTCAGAGCATGGGAACATGAGCCATTACATCCACACAGTTAGTTGACCTGTCTTCCCTACACCTTGGCCCTTCATGACCTGCTAGCCTGGCTTTTATTTCTTGCACTACAATGAGACTTGTGGATAATAATTTGGCTGTCTTTGTAGATGAGATATACGTAGACAGATGGATGGATAGACAGACAGACAGACAGACAGATAGATAAATCATAAGTTATAAACTCTTCGTTCTACTCAGCGGGTTTCCATTGTGATTCAGTTTATACTTACGTAGCAGTCACTCTAACAGTCATCCGGGTCTGCAACATTTAAGTGTCAATATGCAGATTCTTAGTGCGCTCACCGGTATAGTGAACCCCAGTCAGCTACCCTTTCATGAAAACAGCTCTACCTCTTCCGTCAAAATATAGCAGTTCTCAAATTGGCAGGACTCATCTTCATGTAGGTGCAGCTTTGGCCCCTAAATATATAAGGACCTTATAAAAACAGACACCTTGTCTATTTGCCAAGACTCACTCAGTTGCAAGAGAAATAAACCCCAACTGAAATTAGTCTAGACACACAAACAAAACAGAAATATGTTCCATTCTGTCCTTGAAGAATCAAAGAAAAAACCTTCAACTTTTAACTTCAGCTTCAAGCCTGTATAGACACAAGCCTTTGCTGATACAACCAGGATGTGCTGGGTTGAACCCATCACTCACTTCAGTCTTCTTCTCGATGACTTGTAGTCTCTAAGCTTTTCCTAGGTTATTGAAATATCTGCAAGAATTTCAGATGCTTTCCCACCCTAACATGTAGTAATCACAGCAAAAAGAGCTTACCTCTTTAATGCTTACACAAGGAAAAGTTCCCAGCATAGCTCTAGTTGGTCCATCTGGGGTGATAGCACAACCCTTGTGATGTGGGAGTGATTTCTTACTAATAAAGAAACTGCCTAGGCCCATATGATAGGCCAACCCTTAGGTAGGCGGAGAAAACAGAACAGGATGCTGGGAGAAAAAAGCTTAGTCAGGAGTCGCCATGATTCTCCCACTCTAGACAGACGCAGGTTAAGATCTTTCCTGGTAAGCCAGCTCGTGGGCTACACAGATTATTAGAAATAGGTTAGATTAATATGTAAGAGCTAGCCAATAAGAAACTGGAACTAGCCGGGCCAGGCAGTGTTTAAAAGAATACAGTTTCCGTGTAATTATTTCGGGCATAAGCTAGCACGCGGGCCGGGTGCCAGGGACGCAGCCCCACCACTCCTATCACTACACCCTTGAGCCAATCACGATTGCCAGGGAGGTTGTTATCTCTATGAAATTGTACTTTTCAAATATTTCCATATGACCAATATCAAATATGTGACTCAACAAAGCTGATCTTAACCATAGGATTAGTTATATTTGAAATCCTCTGTTGGACAAGCAACAGCTCCCCAAAGTCTCTGTAGACAATGCGAAGGTAGCCTACTCAAAGTAGGATGAGTCAAGAACTACTGTGAACATCATGGAAAGAACCTTCAGAGAATATGCAGACATTGCACTCATGTTCTTTTCTCCTTAACCTATGGAAAAATCTTGTCCAGAAGAATTGAGTGGAGATGAGTCCTCATCTCTGCTGCAGGGTTGTTTGGATAAATAGCCCGAACTGTCTACTCAGTACATGTTGCCCTCTCTTGGTAAATTTCAGGAGCCTCTTTTGGCCCATAGATTGTGGAAAGAATAACAATAAACTATATAGACAATAACTTGAATTCTCTGGAAGAGCCGCCAGTGTTTGTAACTGCTGAGCCTAGAGTCACTTTAAGCACCCATGACATTCATAATTTATAGCTTGGCTAAGGCATGAAATTGCATTGCTCATGCTACAGAAAGCCATGAAAAGTACTTCATTAATGAACAAGCTAAACTGACCACATGTCAACCATATCTCAGAGTGGCTTTGATCTTTTCTCCTGCATCTACAGAAAGATGAGAACAAGGAAGAAACTTAGTTTGTGAGAAACAGAAAACTATTGATATTGCTGCTGGAAGTGAAGAACTGGCAGTCTTCTACAAATAGACTCCTAACTAATAAATCATATTAGAAAATTGTGAACCAGGTGTGAGGGTACACACCTGTAATCCCAGCACGTGGGGGTGCTAAGGCAGAAGGATTTCAAGTTCAAGTCCACCCTGAGCAGCATATAAAGACCCTGTCTCATAAATAGAAAATAAGAGAAGACAAGGGGAGGGAAGGAGAATGGAGGAGGAGAGCAAGGTGGTGTTGTGTTAAGAAGAGAGAAGCTCATCACAAGTCTAAATAAACCTATTATGGTCTAATATGAATTGTCCCCCAGAAAGGCTCATGTCTCAGGGGCTTGGTGCTCATCTGATGCTGCTGTTTTGAGAGGTTCTGGCAACTTTAAGGGGTGAGACCTGAGTGAAAAAAGTAGGCCACAGGGCATGGGTCCCTGGGGGACCCTTGTCAATGACCCCTTCCTATATCTTTCTCCGTTTCTTACCCAGCATGACATGAAAAAGTCCCTCCTTCATAATATTCCACTTGACAATAGACCCAGACATGCAGTTAATATGTTAGTTATGTTAGTATTGATGGAATAGTCTAAAACTGTGAGCCACCATAAATGTTTAATCCCTTGAGGTGACCCTATCAGTAGCTTGTACAGAAACACAAAAGTAACTAACACAGATCCCAAACCTTTCAGCCGTGCTTGAGTGAATACTGTAACTTTAAAAGCTATAATGTCTTCAAGAAGGACCTAGAAAACAAACTTAATATAGGAAGGGGGGCACTTGGTTCTACTGTATACAGAGTATTTATATAACTTTCCTGATTCCTATCTCAGTTGTCTTTTCTTGGAAAGACAATACCCCAAAGCTTGGTGTGTGCATGGAACAAAATTTTATTTGCTCATGAATGCACACTCTATACTGGACTTGGCTACACAATTCTGCTGCTCTTGTCAATAATCACTCATATGCTTGAACTCCAGGTCGGATGGGGCCTGGGCTCAATAGGATGCCAGAATTCTCAGGACTTTCTCTCTCTCTCTCTCTCTCTCTCTCTCTCTCTCTCTCTCTCTCTCTCTCTCTTATATGGTATGGTATGTGTGTGTATTTGTGGTATGTGTGATATGGTGGGGTTAGGGGTGTGTGTGTGTGTGTGTGTGTGTGTGTGTGTGTGTATGTGTGATCTCTTTCTCTCCCTCCACAAATTCTCTTCTGCAGAATAGCTGAACATCTTGCATAGTGGTTCAGAGCTACTAAAACCACAGTCAGGAGCTTGCATTTCTTCTTAGGCTTAATCCCTGAGCACACTTTGTCGATTAAAGTGGATCATAACGTCAACTTGATTAAAGGTAGTTACTACACAAAGACCAAAAATGTTGAAGGACATACTTTCTGAGATCTATAGCTATAAAAGACCATACAGTTTCTCTGTACTGTAGTACTGGATGCTTTAGTGTATTCCTTCAGTGAATAAATCCAGATTTATCCCCATTTTATAGATGATTAAAGTGAGGCTTACCGAGGATAAAGAAACTATTCTAAAGTCGTCCAGTTAGATTTGATTCCAAAGACAGTGTTCAATCCACTAACCACAGGAAGTCATTTTAGCCTCTGAACATGCAATTAAGCTCAGTTCTTGGGAATGTATTCATTAGGTGTTCCCATTGGGTGTTCCCATTGGGTGTTCCCTGGTAGAGGAGCAAAACAAAGGCATCCTTTCATCTTCCTTTCTTTCCCCTTCAGCTTCTACTACAAAATTAACATCCTCTACTTCAGGACTTCCAGTAAGTCAGCTTTCAAAGGCAATTCCATCTGATTTTCTCCAGGCTCAAAATTACAGAAACTTCTGTGCAAAAAATGGTACCCGAATCTCAGTAAAGGCTGGGCCTAAAGACACATACCCTTGTGTTTCCCTTTGTGTCTGATTTCCATAACTGTCTGTAGCCTAAGATTAAGGCTTTCAATATCCCTCAAAAGGGGAACTATGCTGCCTGCCACTTCTCATCTTGAGATCCTTAAATCTGCTTTCGGGGCCAGTGAGGGGTGTCAGAGAGCCACTGAGCAGAAGGTGACACGTCTCCATTATTAGTCTCAAAAGGAGGAGTGGGCACTTTGGAAAATAAAGTTGGGGGATCCATGAATCCAAAGGGAGTCCCCAAAGAAGGGTTCTTAAAAATGAATTAAAATTCTAAAAAAAAAACTGTCCAGAGACTTAATCTATTCACAAATAACTATTAATATATATCGATATAAAATTTTGACTTTGACAGCTTTTCAGAGCAATCTGGTGCCAAGTCATTGCACTAAATGTTCAATTTCATTTCCTGTTTTTCCTGCCCTGGGCTCTGAAATGGTTTGGGAAGAGACAAAACAAAAAAAGGGAGAAGTATAAGAGTGTGCCTACTTGAGTCACACTTGGGCACATGTTCCTCACATGCCAGATAGTTCCTTCTCTAAGTTCTACCCCCTATGAAGGAAATATTTGGGATGCATTCTGTTCCTAACGACACCATCACAGTCTGTGATGCAGAGTTCTCTCAACTTTAAAGCATCCTTAATGCTACAACCCAGGCTGAAAGCTCTCCAAGGACCTTAAAGTGTGGCAGCAGCATAGGAGCCCTTTGGGGGAGTATTTGCCAACCTCCACCCTGGATCCTGGAATGACTGGTGAATAGAGACAGTGTGAGTCTGCACACCGCTGGGTTTGAGCACAGTCCCCACTTTAAGCAGCTGCTATTTTGTGCACACGGGAGACAATTTAATGATGATGAGAAACTGTCAGTCAGTTCTCCAAAGTCTATAATATGCAACAGAGTATGAGGCAAAAATCAGTAAAATGTTTAAACTCTGTAAATAAAATATTAATGATATCATTTAAGTGACTTGTTTACCACTTAAGATAAGCCGCTCATCAACACAGTAGTGATTGCGGATATATCATTAAAATGGGCCCTGTTGATAGACTTCTGTAACACTTGATTATGGCAGTAATACATAAAATATACTCAGGAGCAGTATGTGAAAATCTATCTTCTAGTTTTATAATTATAACATGAATTTATAGCCCAAAATTTGCTGCTCATAAATTATAGTCATAGCTTAAGGAATTAAAGGAAATGTTAACTCTTACTCAAACTAAAATATTTCTTTTTTTCTCATTTAATTGTTTGTCAAACAAAAAACAATCTATGATGTCCCATGTAGATAAGTCTAGGATCATACACTATCAGGATTTTCTTTTCCCTGCCAGACACACCTTTAGCATATTTTTTTTCAATTGTGCTTAGCTGTATCCAACATTTTATGTTTCCTAAGGTAAAGGACATGAAAGAAAAATGCGCTCAAACATTTACATTTTTACTGAGTAACCTTCACTCTTACAGGACATTGGGAATGCAGTGTTTGACAGCAAGTGAATCCTTGTTGCAAGGTATCGGTACCCAGCTTCATTGGAATGAGTCTTTTCCCAGTTCTTTTGGGCACGGGTTGTGTGTTACAATATGCTAAGGGCCAAAGAATGGCAAGACAACCGAGTAATATTTCCTCTGCAATCAAGAAAACACAATTGAAAAATACTGCTCATGGGCTGTAATTTTTAAAGTAATCAGCTACTTTTCCAGCCAGGCCCTGCCTAATAAAGGCTCTGCAAACTCCGAAAATAATTCAGGGGAACAAGAACCAAAACATGATCCAGTGAAAGAAATTTCAGTTTCAAACTATAACAAGTCCATGTGAGCTACCTGTAGTATTCAAAGTGTGGCATTTTTCCAAAAACTTCTAGTCAGAATCAGGTAAACAAGTCCTCCGATAAATGACTAAGAAGAGCAGTCTGAAATCCTGACTCTAGAGCGACATTCTAAATGACTATATACAGACTATTGGCCTCCCTAAATTCTCATACCCCTAGTGTACAAGAGCAGTACTTTCCAGACAATATTTCTAGCTAATATACACTACTTGGCTGTCATTCCTATCACCAATAAAAATAATCTCTAACATTTATTAGACTAATTAACAAAACCTATAATATTGATTTGAGATTAAGATATTTGAAGAATTATAGCAATTGTTTTGGGAATGTTGATTTCTGATTAGAGTCTATGGAGAGTTAATAATCTCTGGGATGAACATGCTCAATTAGAGAATCTCAAATGTCCACTAGCCACCCCTACGGTATAGATTAAAACCAAAATGCACAAAAACATCAGATTATCTTTGCTAGAGTACCTTAAACTACGTCCGAGCAACCACATGTTTTGAGATATGATGCCATTATGGCAATGATTATAATAGAAGGTGGCTTTTAAGATTTTGTTTTCCATGTATCAGTTTTTGTCAATCTGAATGGCTTTGAGGTAAACAACACATATTTGCTAGAGTTACAATGTGATCCAATAATTCTGAGTATACATTCACAAATCTCAAGGCAGGATCTCAAAGAAAGTTTGGTGTATCCACGTTCATAGTGGCATTATTAAGAACAGCTAAAAGGTGGAAACAATATGTGTCTATAAAGAGAATAAATAAATAAATAAGATGCAATACACACATGCAATAAAATATTTACTAAGCTTTAAAACGGAAGAAAATCCCGACACCTAATACAACATAAATGAAGCTGCTGGGAATGATTTCAGATGGAATGTTAAGTACAAGACAATTACTGTCTAGTTCTGCTTTCACGGGGTACCTACATGTTGTGGTTTGAATGTGGAATGTCTCCCGGAGACTCATGTGCTAGTACTGTGTAGCTGTCAGGGCTGAGGGGAGGGAGAATAAATAGGGAGTTATTTGATGGATAACAATTTCAACTTCCCAAAATGAAAATAGTTCTGAAAATAGATGGCAATGGTGGCTACTCAACAATATAATCATACTTACAACAAGTGATATTACCATAGTAAATTTAGCTTTATATGTACTTTCCTATAGTAAAATGGGTGAAAGATCACTCATATCTGCTTTTCTCCTCTTGTGTGTGACTTAGTCTGATGATGATATTATGTGAGTTTCTGTCCCTCTGTCATTATCTCAAACCTCCAGGAAGAGTCCACTAGTAAGAGAGACATTGTGATAAGACTTTAAAGGACTGCAAAGCAGTCCACTGTTGCAAATGAGGACTCGGGTGGAGGAGGAACCATAGAGGAAGCCAGGCAGGAGGAACCATAGAGGAAGCCAGGCAGTATACCAGAGGCCAGTACATAGGTGTTGCCACCAGAATAGGCAAGAAAGCCACCTAGGAAGTAACATTTGAAGTGACATTCACTCTCAAGTGCCACCCATGAATTTGAACCACCCTGGGAATTGTGCCTCCTTAAGTTTTGGCCCCAAGGCTTGTCTTACACAACTTTGAGTCCTTAATCTCAATATAAGGAGCTTGGATTATAGCCCAGTGTCCACGGGGAAGCTTTAAAAGAGCCTGAAGGAAAAATACAGGTTTTTGAATGAAAAAAAAGTTACTCCTTTTTTTCTAAATTTTTTAATTTAGAGGATTAATTGGAAAGAGGTAAGGGTGAAAGCAGGGAGATTAATTTACTGAAGACGTAATTAAGTAATGAGCTAAGGCAGTCATGGGTTGGAGAGTAATGGATACATAAAGAGCTAAAGAGGGAACAGAATTGAAAGTGTGGTGACTAATTTAAAGTAGTGTTGACAAGGGAGACAAATAACCATAGTGACTTCTTTCTTTGCTTGGGCTATGTTGACCACAGGCCAAAGCCACCGTGCCTCTAATAGAAGAACATTGCTCCATGCGTCTTCTCTTCCTGCCTTCTCCATAGATTGAATAGGGCTGGGGACAGAGTTTGCTTCTACTCCTAAGTGGCAAGGATTTTCCATTATTCTTTCCCTGGGGTTAGTTGGGGGTCAGTTGCTCTTGCTCACCTTCTAATTATTTCTTTGAGCAAAAGGAAGTGCTAAAAGGTACTTCCAGGGTGGGATAGCTCTACTGACTATGTCAGGCCTCTGTAATCCTAGAACAGCAGGAATGAGGGAGAAAAGAAGCAAAGAGAGAAGGATGGCAAAATAATGTCTAGATGAGCGGGCACTGACTCCCAAAGAGACATAGCCAACAACTTAACCATGAGAGACACCTCCAGACAGGCCATATGCAAAGTAGTGTGTCAGAATAGCATCGCGACATGGAGGAGAAATGGGGTGGGGGGACTTTAACAGCTGGTCACCATCTACACCGTGTTCCCCATAGTCCAAAGTTCACCCCATGTGAAGTTAACTCATATGCATTTACCTGATTCCCGAATCACTGAGAAAACAAGATCCACAATCTGGGGTAAGGGTGGGAAATAGGAAGAGGAACTAAGAGTCTGGCCCATGCCTAAAAGAAAAGAATCACTGGGGCCAGGCAGAAATGAATGTTGAACAACACAAACGGCAGAGAGTCATTGAGACAAACAGGTTGAGTGCATTTTGGAAAGAAGAGAAAGTGCTCTGTATACACCATTGACTGAAACCCAGAATGGAAAGCAAACTACCATTCATTCGACTCCTAAAACCATAACATTTCTGCTATGATTCCCTAGAGATTTGTCTTCTGTTCTATTGATTAAAAAAAAAAAACACACTTGTAGTTGCTTACTCCAAAACCATCTGCCTTGCTTTGTCATAAAACTGATTCTCAGGTAAACACACAGCCACCCATAAGACTACATTTTCCAGTGTTGGCACTATTTTATGTTTAACATATGTTTTAACCAATGATATGTAACATGAATTCTAATTGTTCTTAATAATAAAAACCAGAGTCAGATATAGGGGTGAAAGCTGAGAGTTCAGAGAAGCAGATCGGTCGGTCAGCCACTAGAGAGACCTTTGACCTCTACCGAATCCTCAGCCCAAAATGGTGAACCTGTTCTCAGACCGCCTCTTCAGGCTGTGTCCTCTAACTGACTGCTTCAGAATGCATCTTCAGACTGTACTTACTGAGCTCTTGTCTCCTTCCAATTTATATTCCTCTCTGCTCAGTCATATCGCGCCTGTCTCCACCTCCCTAGTGCTGGGATTAAAGGCATGGGATCACTGGTGCTAGGATTAAATGTGTAAATCACCACCACCTGGCTCTGTTTCCCTTTGAGACTAGATTTATCTAGTGTAGCTCAGGGTGACCTAGAACTCACAGAGATCTGTTTGCCTCTGCCTCCTGAGTGCTAGGATTAAAGATGTGTGCCACCACTGACTTCTATGATTACCTAGTAGCTTAGCTCTGCACCCTGATCTTCAGGCAATCTTTATTTGCTGGATTACAGAAATGTAGCACAACAATGATACATAAATATACCTATATGGAAGCCTCTAGAACACCTTCTTAAAAGATAAAATAGTGGCCTCTTTCCCCTTGTCCATTTTTATTTCATTCCATGAATCTAGAAGTGATTGTTGGAACTCTAGCCACCATTTTGGACCATAAAGACAAAGGAGGAAAGACAAAAGAATATGAATCCCCAATAATTTTAAAAGTTATTATACCAGCATTTTGCTGTCTACTCTTAGATTTTACTTACATAGAGAAAAAAATCATCTTCCATTTTTTCAGTACTGAATCATTTATTTGTTACTCTTAAAGGCTTTTATTTTTTATTGGACTCAGATTTATAAGTAAAAGCTCTCAGTGAGGACAGCTTACATCTCTTGGCAATCTGTCCCTGGCATTTTTCTTTGGTTTCCTTCATTCTCTTGGCTAAAATTTTAGCATTGTCTACAGTTTTCTCCTTGTTCTTCCTGGTGTGCTGTTTCTTTCGATCAATACATAGGTGTTTACATTGCAGGACATGTGGAGTAACAAGATGCTGAATCTTGGGTGGGCTTCTTACCTTCATTGTTTAAGGGCCTTCTGATAACATATTGGTGGACATCATTTCCTCTTTTAGATCTCAACTGCTGAGGCACAATAGAGTCTTCCAGGCCAGGAATATCATTCTCTCTTTTTTTTTTTACAGTAACAGAGTTGAAAATGCTCAGATTGTCATCCGCAATGCATCCATGAACAAACTTGTGCTTCTCCTCTCCAGGTCTCCTTGAGCCACAAGAATGCTCCTTACTCAAAAGTAGATGCACTTTGCTCCGGGTCAAGATACCTTGGTTCATGAAAAAATCATTTGTTGTTCCTACCACAGATTTAGAACACATAACCGTTCCATTTTTCACCCAGAGCATCAGCAGCTACTTCTGTGACCATGTGCTTCTCACAGAAAGTGCAAAGCTTGCCTTCATTGTCTACTTTAATGAGTTTCTGACAGCTGATGTCTAGGAAAGAGATATTCAGCTTCATCTTGACATGACCACCTAGTGGGCACCATAAAAAAAGAGCCATCTTCTGTATTTTTATACTTCCCTTATGTGGTGGTTTGACATAAAATGACCCCAATAAGGAGTGGCACTATTAGGAGGTGTGGCTTTGTTGGAGTAGGTATAGCCTCATTGGAGGAAGTATGTCACTGAGTGGGTGGGCTTTGAGGTCTCCTGCACTCAAGCTATGCCCAGTGTAGCACAGTTGCTTCTGCTGCCTGCCAATCAAGATGTAGAACTTTCGCCTCCTTCTCCAGCACCAAGTCTGCCTGCATGCCACCAGGAACATAATGAGCTAAACCTCTGAAACTATAAGTCAACCCCAATTAAATGTTTTCTTTTATAAGAGTTGCTGTGGTCATGATGTCTCTTCACATCATTAGAAACCCCAATGAAGAGACCTTTTATGACCTTATAACACATGTAGCTGACCTGATCACTCTAAGAATAACATCCTTTAGCATCTTTCTTGGAATCCAAACCAAATTTGTCAGTGATTTCTATGTGTCTCAAAGCCTCCAGGACATCCCTATGTTTTATAATTCTTGCTAATTCCATTTAGTGTTGCTCATATGTATATGTTTAGGGCTGACTACTTGAGACTGGACAGCCTGTCAGGGAGCTCGTCCATGGAGAAGACTGATTCTTCCTCTCTTAGTAGCCATTAATTGCCTGTGGCTCTTTATCTTGTTGTATCAAATGGAGACCACAACAGAAATACACAACTGGTCAAAATGCAGAGAAATGCTGAGCATGGAGTATCCATCCCCAGTTGATAACATCTATAACACATCCCCTAAGGCTCAAAGAATATTATGCAAGAGAGGGTAGAAAGATTGTCAGAGAACCAGGACATTTGCTACAAGATAATGTTTTCCTATATATATATATCATATAGTGGCACCCATCAAAGCTTAACAATATGTTCACCTAAATAACACCCACACTATAACAACATCAGTAGACATCTCAACGTGAATGGATTTTTAATGACAAAATTGCCATTAATCAAGCATTTTTATCATATCCTCTCCGATTCCCCTCTTCTCTGGCAATGATTATTCTATTCTAGAGACCTACACAATTAGATTTTTCTTTTTAGACTTCATATATGTGTATAATAATATGGTATTTGTTTTCTTGTGACTTGATTGTATCACTACAATAATAATCTCCAGTTTCACCAATATTGTCACAAATGACAGGATTTTTAATCTTTTAATGGATGAATAATGTTCTATGCTTTGTATGTAACACAGTTTCTATATCCAGTCATATATATATATATATAGTTTGTTTCCATTTATTGCTATTATGACTAGCACGGCATTAAATGGTTTTCACTGCTAAGAAATGATCAATGCTACTGCCTCTGACCCAGAGCAGCTCCTAAAAGCCCAAATGTGTACATTGTAACATTTCTGATGACTTTAGCTTTCTTCCTTCCAACAATACCAGGTTTATATAAGGGCACATGCCCATATACTTCCCTTCCTATACTCTGTCATCCCAGCATGAACAGTCAGAAATTATCTCAGTGATGAGTTCAGGTCACATCTGGGAAAACTCAGTAAATTTTGTAGCTCTATAGAAATGGAAAGCGGAAGAAAGTTCCAAGAGGATTATGTGAAGAAGTTCTGCCAGAACAATCCAGCTGGGCAACATCTTGCCTTTCTTCTTCATGTGGAATCTCTGCTCAAAGTGCACATGGAAACACACACACACACACACACACACACACACTTGCCCATGCGAGGACACAAGCCCTAAGCAGAATTTGTCAGTTTCCTTAGTCAGGCTTGGTTTTGCAATCAGTGATAAGCCCCAGCAAAACAAGCTTTTGCTGAACTACATTGGAGTAACTCAGAGCAACCGGACCAAATGGCCCAAATACTTGTCAGAAGGCAACATGTGTTTGCTACTGAGCCAACCAGAACCTTAGGAAATGAGATTTAAATGAGAAAAAAATAGAGATTCTTCAGTAGTAAAAATGTAACCATTTCTTTTATGGTTTGACTACAAATAATTCTTGAGCACAGCTTGACAACAATACTATGTTAGGGATGCCAAAAAGCACAGAACCTGGCCCTTACACCCTAAAGGGGACAAAGGATTCCTCTCTTTGGTCCTGATATTTCTTCTAATATTTCCCCACCCCTAAGGGATGCTTTCTGCCACGGCCTCTCTCCATAAGATCCTAAACAAATCCAGATCAAAGTTTGATCTCCCCTGTTATTCTGTCAGGTATTATGTATATCACAGAAGCGAACAGAAATGGCACCCCTCTTGCTCTTGCCCTCTCTAATGCAACCTGCCTACAGGAGCACCTGCTTGGCTCTACTGTCACTTCCTCATTATAAGAACACCAGAGAGGGGCTTCCTTGATCTGAAAAGAAAGCTGCAGGGTTTTATGTTTGTTGATTGGTTGTAATGGTTTTGTTTGTTTGTTTGTTTGTTTGTTTTTAATTGAGGTAGTAGCTGTGTAGCTCAGGTTGGCTTGGAATTTACTAAGTAGCCTTAGTTGACCTCCAACCTGCAATTCTCCTACACCAGCCATCCAAGTGCTAGAATTATGCATAGGCCACCACACCCAGCTAAACCTTCACTTTTCTACTTCCTTTTGATTTGAATAATTAGAGCGGAAAATAACAGACAGATTGATGTGGGCCTTAGTTTCACCAGAGGTGTCTTTCTTGCTTCTATTACTACCATGAGGAGAATAGGTCATGGCTAATCCTGTCATTCAAGGAGAATAAGAAATACATGAAGCAAATCTGAACTCGGCCTACAAATGGAGCTGTTCCACTGAGCCCAGCACAGCCACTCTGTCCAGATTGCAGACATATGCATACTAAAGGATCATTGCCACTGAGATCTTGTGGTTGTTTGCACCAAACGGTAATGGATACAAAACTATTTGTTCATTACAAATAACTCAAAAGTACAACTCTGGATTCCATTTGCTTGGTTTCAATGGCAAACCCTCTGACTCAAAATCGGATGAGCTCAGACAAATTATTCACACTTTGCGCTTTTGTTTGCATATCCATAAACTGGGGGGAACATGTTAAGAGGATTAGATTTATCAAAACAGTCAAAGCACATGAAGCAATACCTGGCACACACTAAACATCCAATAAATGTTTTCCAGTGTTCTTTCATCTAACAATAAAGCTGATATTATATTTTTGCATAGGAATACAAAGTTAAGATGCAACTTGCAAACCCAAACTTCTAGCAGGGATTTTGATTGAGATTGTATTAAACCTATAGATTAACTCAGAGAGCACTGTCATAGTAATAGTTATATGCATATTTGTATTTATATTCATAAGACTATTTCTCTATTTATTTGGATGTTTTGTTTGATCTTTCAGCAATGTGTTTTACTTTAAACATTAAAATCTTGCAGCTATTTGGTCAGATTTTTTTCTCTTTTATTTATTCTTTGTGACTTTCAGATCATGCATCTCCATTCCATTCATTTCCCATCCCTTTGTATCCACCTTTTGCTCTGACAACCTCCCCCCAAAAATAAAATAAAATAAAATTTAAGAGAAAAAAAGAGAGAGAGAAGGAAAAATTGATCTTGTCATGGAAACTGTAGTGTGATACAGTGAGCCATTCAGTAAACCCTTTTATCCATTGGTCTGGTCTGAGGCCTCTGGTTTCTGCTACACTATCAAGGTTGGGCCTTCACTGGAGCTCCTCTTGGCTATCCTGCTGTTGCCCGGTGTTGTGGAGATCCTACAGCTTTGGGTCTGCAGGGTCAGTCCGTTAACATGCTCCAGCCGATTGATCACAGATGGGGTCGATGTTGGACTGGGCCAACACATAACCCTGATCCTAGGCCTGAGTAGCTGCAGAGTTGGTCAGCCTGCAGCTTTCCACTGCCCTCACCACCAGGATGAGCGCTCCTGCACTGTCTTGGTGAGTTTATCCCTTACAACAATGAATAATGGGTGGGGCCCGTTCTCCAACTTTCATTCCTCCTGGTAAGATTTCCCACACCTACACCTTCAGGGTCAGCTCTACTGTGCTGCCCAGGCATGGTGTAGGGGCCAGTCTCCAGGGCCAACTCTCCCACTGCCTCAGGTGTTGATGGGGGGCATCTCTCCCCTGCCCATGCCACCACATGACAGATGAGCAGTGGGGACAGCTCTCCTATGCTAAAACTTGGGGGCTGACTCACCCACACCTCTGCTAACAGGATAAAAAGAAATAAAAGAGCAAGAATATAAGATTCTAAAAGAGGAACTGACATTTAAGGTTTAAAATACTCTCTGCAACTGATATCCACTGGCAAAGGGGAAATCAGTTTTCTCCAGTGGAGATAACTGTGTATATCAGTCATACCACAGGAAGCGTCCATGCTCAGGAATAGTTAACCAGCACAAAATGAACATAGTTCTCTTTGTGGATTTTTTTTGTCATTTCATTTTGCTTTTTTTGGCTTTTATTTGTTTGTTGTTTTTTCATTTCTTTCTTCTTTTGTCTGTTTGTTTTGGTTTTCATTATTGTGTTTTTGTGAGATATTTTTCTATTCTTTCTTTCTTTAGGGGTTTGTTTCTAGTTTGTTTTGAAAGAGAGAAAGAATATAAAGTTGTATGGAAAGGGAGGTGGGGGAGATCTGTAAGGAGTTAGGGAGAGGGAAAATATGATCAAAATATGTTGTGTGAAAAAAGTATTTCAATAAAAGTAGAAATCAAGTTGAACTTTAAAAAGAAGAGATATGTTATACTTTGACAAAAGTAAAAGTTCAGGGTCAGGCAGAGGCATAGACAAATGCTTGTGTAACTCAAATGAAGTATCCTGTGTTAGTCAATATTCAAAGGTTTAATCCATTATCAGCATGGTGGGCAGTAAGGAGGGATGCAGGCAGACATGGTGCTGGAAAAGAAGCTGAGTCATACATCCAGATCCATAGGCAGTAGGAATAGAGAGAACCACTGATCCTGGCTTGAGCTTCTGAAACCCCAAAGCCCACCCCCAATGACATACTTCCTCTGTCAAGGCCACACCCACTTGAACAAGGCCACAGGTCCTTCCTAATCCTCCCTCTGTAGTGCCACTCCCTCTGAGCCTATAGGGCACATTTTCTTTTTTTTTTTTTTTCTGTATATGCATTGTTTTTTGGCCATGGGTGTCAAGTACCCTGGAACTGGAATTACAGAGAGTTGTGAACTGCTGTGTGGGTGCTGGGAATTGAACCCAGGTCTTCTGGAAGAGCAGTCAGTGCTCTTAACCCCCGAGCCATCTCTCCAGCCCATGCACATTTTCTTTTAAACCACAACACATCCCTACAAAAAGGTCAAGGGAATCTGTCTTTCTCATTGTCTATCTAGAGAAATACTAGGATGAAAGACCTGCCATGGCCTTGAGGTCATTGTCTAGAGCATCCATTGTCAACCCATGGGTTATAACCCCTTTGGGGGCCAATCACAGGGGTCATCTAATACCATTGAAAAACACAAATGTTTACATTACTTTTCATAACAATAACAAAATTACAGTTATTAAGTAGCAATGAAAATAATTTTATGGTTGGGAGTCATCACAACATGAGGAACTGTATTAAAGTGTGGCAGCATTAGGACACTGGTCTAAAGGGAAAAAATCATTTACCATTAATTTTCTCAATGAAAGTACCAAAAATGACCCTACAGCTTTGAGATGCCTCTGGAATTTCTGCCTTTTAATCAAAATATTGAACTGTTCTGAGGCTAAAAATAAAACAAATAAAAATGAAAGTTGACTATTCACCACCAAATTTTATATAAATAGTTGAAAGAGTCCCCATATCTTGAGAGGAAGGTAGAAATTACTTCCTCAGTGGGGTTCTCTCCTTTCAAGTGTCCCTTGAAAAGAGAGAAAACAGCCACTGCATCTGGATCATCTTCTTCCTTATGTCCGCCAGAGTACTATAGGGCTTGAGAGATGACTCAGTGGGTGTTTTATATACTATTCTATTGCTGTGAAGAGGCACTATGACCAAGGCAACTCTTATGAAGGAAAGCATTTAATTGGAGGCTTGTTTAAAGTTTCATTTTAAATGTACTTGCCTAAAGTACATTTTCATCATGGTGGAAAGCGAGTCAGCAGGCAGGCATAGTGCTAGAGAAATAGATAAGAACTTCATCCTGGTCAACAGAAAATGAGCGAACTGGGTCTAGCATGGGCTTTTGAAACCTCAAAGCTCATCTCCAGAGATACACTTTCTCCAACAAGGCCACACCTACTTCAACGAGGCCACACTTTCTAATCCTTCTAATCCTTTTGAATCCTTTCAAACAGTTTCACTCCACGATAACCAGGTATTCAAGGTATAGAGGCTATTCTTAATTAAACCACCACAGTGGGTAAAGGGACCTGCTGGAAAACGTGATAACATGAATTCTATCATTTGTACCTTCACTTTTATAGCATGGCACAACCTCCTGACAAAACATGCATACATATATACATACATACCTTAGTAAAAAGAGTACCACAGGAAAGGGCTTTAAAGGCAGAGGTGCACAGAGATTAAAGGTCAGCATTTGCAAGTGGCCTTGCTGGTGGACACCTTTAATCCTAGCACTTGTCAGGCAGATGTCTGAGTTCAAGGCCAGTTTAGTCTACAGAGCAAGTTCCAAGACAGTCAGAACTACACAGAGAAACCCTGGACTGAAAAGAAAAAAATGAAAGGAAGGAAGGAAGGAAGGAAGGAAGGAAGGAAGGAAGGAAGGAAGGAAAGTCAGCATTTGCAGCCCAGCTGACTGTTCTTAAAACCCCTCTATCTTCAACACCACTAACTGTACTGGTCCAGGGCCTGCTCCAGGCCCTAGGCAGTTACCTTCTGGAGGCAATCCTTTTAGATCAAAGATTTTGGCTGGGCATGTTGGTGTATGCTTTTAATCTAAGAATTCTGGCTAGTCTTATCTACATAATATGTTCCAGGACATCCATGACTATAGAGAGAGACCTGTATCAAAAGAAAAATTAGATCTTGCAGAGCTAGTCAGTATAGTGATATTTTATTTGTGTTTTAATTAATAAATAAAGCTCGCCTGAAGATCAGAGTGCAAAACTAGTCACACTAGTCAGCCATACAGGCCAGGCAGTGGTGGCGCACACCTTTAATCCCAGCAGTCACACTAGTTAGCCATAGAGGCCAGGTGGCAGTGGTGCACACCTTTAATTTCAGCACTAGAGAGGAATATAAAACAAGAGGAGACAGGAGCTCAGGGTAACAGTCTCATTCTGAGGATTCATGGAAACAGGATTGCCCATTTCGGTCTGAGGTTGAGGTAAGAGCTAGTGATGGGCCACTTTGCATTTCTGATCTTCAGCTTGAACCCCAATATCTGTCTCTGGGTTATTACAAGTCAGCTTCAGAATTTCTACAGAACAGAGGCTCTTGAAGAAACATCTCTGCAAAGATACAACTAATATACCACTTATCCACAGACGGAATATATGTGGACTGCAGAGCTTTGGGAGTATGGTATTAGAATGTAATAACCACAGATAGAAGTCTCTCTCTCTCTCTCTCTCTCTCTCTCTCTCTCTCTCTCTCTCTCTCTTTCCTGTAGAATCCAGCTAGGCCCAAATCAACCAGCTTGCATGTTCCACAACTTGTCACAAGACTTTTCTCTGACCTCAGATCTTGGTGAATTATACCATTTGCATAAAGGAAATCTAGGCCTTTTAGAAACTGTCACATGTGAATCTTTAAGGTCTTAAAGGTCTTATCTGGCAAATCTGATGGGGGCATCTTGTCCATATATGTCCTTGGTCTATATGCTCAAACACTAGCGTCAACTTAGTCTCTTGGTCAGTTCAGGAAGTAGCATAGACATCCTCAGCCAGACAGCATAGGCATGCTCAAATGCTTCCAGAGTCCTCAGTAAGACTACCTCAAAACCCACTCAAGCTCCTCCTCTACTGGGGACTCTCAAAGGCCATAAAGTGGCCACTGTGCAAATCATGGACCTTATACAATATTCCATAAGCGCTGCTGCCAATTTCAACCACTGACATGTACTGAGAGGCAAGCATTGTCAGATAAAAGGGATATCCTGATGATGAGCCAGGAGTGGCAGAGCTATTTATCAGAGCCTAGGAACTGGTTCCTGTGGTACCATATTCCAAGGCTAAGTCCCATGTGGCTGGATGTCATGGGCAAGACCATAGACACAGGCGGCAGACTCCCTCAAGTCTTTGGTCAGATTTACGCTTAAGTATTTTATAGGTTTTTAATGATGTTATTTATCCATGATATTATTTCAATTCACAATTGTTCATCACTACAACATTCTAGTGTATATTTGACCTTGTATTGTGAAATTGTGGTAAACTAACTTAATCGTTTTAGTGGCTTTTTGATAGACTCTTTTGTATTTTCTACATAGATGGTTTTTTTATTTGTTCTTAAAGACAATTTTATTTCTCCCTTTTTCTATTTCTGGTCTTTTTATTTTTTTTCCTTCCCTTTTACCACGAGCTAGGACCCCCCAATACAATGTCAGATTAGAAATGATCAGAACAAATATGCTTTAATTTGTATTATTTGACAGTTTCATGCATATTTAAAATGAATTTTAGTCCTTTTACCTTTATTACCCTCTCTTACCACTCCCCCACAAACACACATTTAATCTCCTGATAGTCCTCCTAGTTTCCTTTTTTCTTTTTACATATGAACCACCGAGCTTAATTGCTTTCTTGCCTAAGCCTGGGTAGAAGTTTACTAGAGGAGACACTGAAAAAAATGACGCATTGCCCTACTCTCTTGAGGGTTGGAGATGATGTCAGTTTTCAGTTTTTTACCCCTGTTCAACTTGGGCGAACCAAGTTTTCACCCTGAACATCCTTGGTGCTAACATTCAAGTCAGAGATTGTCTGGGCCCACCCTGATCTGGACTAATGCAGTGATTTGATTCCCCTACCCCCCACCCCCCTGCCTGAGATTTTTTTACCACCAGAAGGTGAGGAGTTTTGAATTTCAGGCAGAACTTGGTCAACGTAAGTCCCTCACCATGAATGCTTTCTATTCTAACAAGAAATGTTCCTTCAGAAATTGATCTCTAATGCTTCTGATGTCATGGATAAAAGTTGCTATGATAGCCTGACAGATCTGTCCAAATTGCACAGGGGTAAAAAGCTGAAAATTGACACCATCCCAACTCTCAGAAATGCACCCTGACCTTGGTGGAGACAAGTATTGGCATGATCAAGCCTGACCTCATAGATAATTTGAAAACTATTGCTCAGTCTGGCATAAAACGTTCATGGAGGCTCTCCAAGCTGGTGCAGATGTCGCTAGGATTTAGCAGTTTCATGTTTGTTTTAGTTAGGATTTCTACTGCTGTGCTAAAACAGCATGACCAAAAGCAACTTGGGGAGTAAATGCTTAATTTCATTTTACAGAAAGTCAGGTCAGGAACTTAAGGTAGGAACCTTAAGAACTAATGCATATACCATGGAATGATGCTGCTAACTGGCTTGGTCCTTATGACTTGCTCAGTCTGCTTTTTTACACAGACCAGGACCTCCTGCTCAGGTTAGCACCACCTGCAATGAGCTAGACCTTCCCATGTCAATCACCAGTTTTAAAAATGTCCTAGAGGAGTGGATCACATCTTTAATTCCAGCACTCCAGAGGCAGAAGTAGAGGTGGATCTCTATGAGTTTGAGGCCACCTTTGTTTACATAGAGAGTTCAAGGACAGCCAGGGTTATACAGAGAAACCCTATCTCAAAATATGTGGCTGGAAGTGGTGGTGCAGCCCTTTAAGCCCAGCACTTGGGAGGCAGAGGCAGATGGGATCTCAATGAGTTCAAGATCAGCCTTGAACTTGGTCTACATAGCGAGTTCCAGACAGCCAGGACTACATAGAAAGACTCTCTCAAGAAGAAAGAAAGAAAGAAAGAAAGAAAGAAAGAAAGAAAGAAAGAAAGAAAGAAAGAAAGAAAGAAAGAGAAAAAGAAAGAGAAAGAAAAAAGGAAGAAAAAAGAAAGGAAAGAAAAATGAGTCCATAGGCATGCCTCCAGGCTTTTTTTTTTTTTTGAGACAGAGTTTCTCTGTGTAGCCTTGGCTGTCCTAGAACTCGCTCTGTAGAATAGGCTGGCCTCCAACTCACAGAGATATGGATGACTCTGCCTCCTGAGTGCAGGATTAAAGCCATATGTCACCACCCCCGGCTGCATCCAAGCCAATCTTATGAAGTGACTTTTTTCAATTGTGTTTTCCTCTTTTCAGATAAACCTAGCTTGTTTCAATTCACAAAAAAAGACAGTATTGAATTTCATTCTGCCTCTCTGGTGGCAGAGAAAGTTGAGATCACAAAGTACAATGATGATGAACACTATTGAGTCTTCTGCTGATGGATCCTTCACTGTACAGGTATAAGACTTTAAGACAATCCTGAAGCCATTTTTGACAATTCTGAATCCTCTCAGCCTCTGTGCCATAGTGCTTCCCCTCCTCCCCTGGGAACCAAGGACCTAACAGCTACACTCGCACATACTCAGTTCCTGAACAATTACACATATACGTATGTTTTGATTCAGTCCCCTGGGAAACGGGGTCAAAATGACCTCTTACCTCATCTGATCTGGCAACAGCTCTCCAGTCAATTATTGGTAATAGCCCTTTCAAATAAGCCAATCAGAATAGTCAAAGAACAACCCCCATTGCTTCTGTGGCCCCTTTAAAAGTAGACTGTACCGGCTATTCGAGGTCCCTCGGCTTCCCGAATGCTGGGGGACCCTGTCATGACAGAATTAATAAAATCCTCATGCTTTTGCATCGGCTGTAGTGTGTGAGATGGTCTCTGGGGGGTGAGTCCTTCTCGGTGTTTGGACGCTAGAGTCCAACAGAGGCATGTCACGGTGAGCCTATTGGCAAGGATGTAAAAGTGATCCTTCATCCCAAAGACCAGACAGAATGCTTATAGGAGAGTCAATGAAGTGGCTAAGAAGCACTCACAGTTCATGGGCTATCCTAGCACTCTTTATTTGGATAAGGAAGGACAGAAGAAGATCAGCGATAATGAGGCAAAGGAAGAAAAAGAAGAGGACAATAAGAATGATGAGGAGAAGCCAAGACTGGAGCTGTGTAACATGAATGGCCAGGCCTGCTTGTTGTTAGGGTTTTCTGTCCCACCCGGTACCCCACAACTGTTTAGCCCCAAAGGAAAATCACACATAGGTCTCAATAAATTATAACCTCTAGCCTCTCACTGGCTAACTCTCACATCTTGGTTAACCCATTTTTCTGATCTATGTTAGCCATGTGGCTCAGTACCTTTTTTCAGTGGGGCAGATCACATCCTGCTGCTTTGGTGGTCTGGGCAGGAATGGGAGGAATCAACTTCCTCCTTCTCAGAATTCTCCTGTTCTCGTTACATCATTTCTACTTCCTGTCTGGTTTTCCCGCCTATATTTCCTGCCTGGCCAAACAGTGTTTATTTATAACATGATTGACAGAATATAGACAATTCTTCCTCACCAGAGCTGGAAGGTCAGATGAGGAGGATGATACTGACACAAATAAAAAGAAAACTAAGGAGAGATACATTTGTCAGGAATAACTGAGCCAGACCAAGACCATTTGGACCAGAACCCTTGATGGTATCACTGAAGAGGAATATAGTGAATTCTATAAGAGCTACACCAGTGATTGGGAAAACCACTTGACCATCCAATACTTCTTTGTAGAAGGTCAGCTGGAATTCAGGGCACTGTTCATCATCTCTTGGCAAGTTTCTGTTGTCCTCTTTGAGAACATCAAGCTTTGTTCCATCATATGTTCATTATGGACAACTAGGGTGAGTTAATATCAAACTATCTCAGCGTTATCTGTGATATGCGTGGCTCCAAGGATGAACATCCCCCAAGAAATGCCCCAGCAGAACAAAACCTTGAAAGTCATCTACAAAAACAGAGGGAAGAAAGGCCTTGAGCTCATCACTAAGCTAGCAGAAGACAAAGAGAAATACAAGAAATTCTGTGAGGTACGTTCTAAGAACCTAAAGCTTCGAATCCATGAAGATTCCACTAACTGGCAATGATACCTCTCTGAGCTACTGGGCTACCACACATCTCAATCTGGATATGAGATGGCTTTCATATCAAAGCGTGTATCTCCCATGAAGGAGACACAGAAATCCATTTGCTACCTTACTACTGAAAGCAAAGACTAGATAGCCAACTCTGCCTTCATGGAGCATATGAAGAAGTAAAGCAGTGAGGTGGTTTATATAACTAAGCCTATTTACAGGGGCTGTATGCAGCAGGTTAAGGAGTTGTACGGGGGAAAGCCTGGTATCTTTGACCAAGGAGGGCAGGTAACTACCAGAGGACGAGAAGGAGAAGCAAATGGAGTAGAACAAGGGAAATTTTGAGAATCTATGAAATTTCATGAAGATCTTTGGTAAGAAAGTTGAAAAGGTGACAATCCCCAATAAGCTTGTCTCTTCACTATGCTACATTATAAAAATCACTTACGGAAGAACAGTCATCACGGAGTAGATCACGAAGGCCCACGCACTCCAAGACAACTCTACAACTGGCTACATAATGGTCAAAAAGCACGCAGAGATCCAGCCTGACCACCCCAGTGTGAAAGTCCGCAGCAAAAGACAGAGGCAGACAAAATGGCAAGGCTATGAGAACCTAGTAGTGCTACTGGTTAAAGCCACTTTACTTTCCCCCGGCTTCTCCCTGGAGGATCCCAAGCCCACATCTACTGAATGATCATAGTAGGCCTGGGCCCCGATGAAAATGAATTGACAGTAGAGGAGCTGAGTGTAGTTTATCCCACCACTTTTGCATGACGCGATGTGGAGGCCCAAAAATATGAGCCTATTTTCCACCTTGTCTGAAGGTCAGAGAGTTTAGGGGTGCTCAAAATTGTTGGCAACAACCAGGCTTACACCTCCTGACCCAGGATTTGGTTACTTGATTATTTTGACATTAAGAAGGCACACACGGGTAGATCCACTCCACCCTGACAGTTAGGATATGCAAGCATACTTCTATGCCTTCTTTTGTATTAGGAGGTTTAACCTGGGCAGTGGCTGCCTTCAGGATACTTGGTCTAGGGCGACTTCACTGCCTAAACAACAAAATGCTAATGACTTGATGTCTCAAAGTTTTGAAGCAATTGAGTGTTCCAGTTGTCCTTTGTATCATGTTAAAGAAGTCTTTTGTCTTCTTCCCCTTTTTGTATTGGTGTACAAGTGTACAGAAAATTAAACGCGGGGGATTTCAGTATTCATTGGAATTCCCTCCCAATACTATCCTATGTCTCTGTTTTATTATTTTTACTTGTGTCTTCATAATCTTTACTAACATTTCTGATTCCTATGCCCCCACTCTGGTAAGTGTATTTTTGTTGAAGCTGGTCTTGACAATGAGGATACTGTCATTTCACGTGGAAGTAGACTTCCCACTGGGAAGCCTATGCCCTTTGTATGTTTCCTCCTTTGGCTCTCCAGCAGCCTTGGCTGACTCTAACCCACCTAGCTCTCTGCTGATGTCTGCAGGTTATCTCTTCCCTCCTGTCCTTAGTGTCTTAAGGAAGAAAAGTCTCCCCTCCTTCACCAAAGAGTAGGACTGGGTGTTGTGCATTACGTTTTGTTCATTTATTTATTTTGTTCCGAAATGAAAGGTATGTACAATAAAGAGGATGCAGTTTTAAAGAAAAATAATGCCTACAAATCTCTCAACAACCATTAGCTACCAATAGTCCCTCCAGGAGGGATGGGACCTCATGGGTCCCCTCCCCCATCCATGATGAAATGCTGAGAAGCTTAATCAGGGACAAGTGTTATTCAGATAACCACAGCTACAGGAAATTCAGGAGTGCAGCAGTTATGTTGTTTCCAGAAGATGCCTTTTTGTTACATATCTCCCTATTCTCTGGCTCTTACATTCTTTCCATTTCCTCTTCCATAATGCTCTGTGAGCCTTGAAGGGGGGAATATAGCTGTCCATTTAAGGCCAACCATATCAAGACCATTTATTCTTCATACTTTGGCCACGTATGGGTTCTTACATTAATGGCCATCCACTATTTCCATTGTTCTTGAGACAAAGGGATAAGTTTAGCCTTTCACCACACGGAACAGCTATAGACTATTCAACTGTGTCGGTGTGTGTGGGGGGGTTGGCAGGTGTGTGGATATGGATACACAAATGCGCACATGCAAGTGGAAGCCAGAGACAACCTTGGGTACTGTTTTTCAGGTACCACTCAACATATTTTTTAAGACACGGTCTCACTGGCCTGGAACTCATAATGTAGGCTATGCTGACTGACCAGAAAGCCCAAGAAATCTACATATTTCTATCTCCCCAGCACTGGAATTACAAGTTCTTCACCATACCTGGCTTTTTATATGGATTCTGAAGACGGAACTCAGGTCCTCATGCCTGCAAGTACTTTACCAACTGAGCTAGGTCCCTATTTTTTCATTTCCTTGGTAACATCTTTTGATATACAAAGTTTTTAAAATTTGTTTGTTTTCAGGCCGGAGAGATGGCTTAGCAGTTAAAAAGTGCCTGCCACCAAGACTGAGAACCTGAATTTGATTCCTAGGGCCCACATGGTGGAAAGAGAGCACTGATCCCCAGGCATTGTCCTGTGTCCTCCATTCATGTGCCAAGATGTGTGCATACCTATACTCATACACAGGCATATAAATACTTTTTAAAGTTTTCAATTTTCACAAAGTCTAATTCATTGATTTCATTCTTTAGCTACTTGTGTTTTTAAAAGCATATCTAAGAGACTTATTCTCAGTTCAAGATCATGTATGTTTTCACCTATTTCTTTGTCAGAGTTTATAGTTTTGGCTCTTAGATTTAGATCTTCAATTCATTTTGAGTTACTTATTGTCTATGCTGTGATGTATTGAAGATAAATTCATGGTTTTGTGCTAGACTATCTATTTTTCCCTGCACTTTTTAAAAAATAGACAGTCCTGTGCTTCTCCAAGAAAATCTTGGCACCCGTGTTGAATGACAACTAACCACCTATGGATGGATAGGTAAGGCAAATCTTAATTGATACAAAGTTCCCTTTAGCTGATATGGTCTAAATTCTATACCTAGAGGATACTTCAAGTTATATTTTGTTGAAATATATAGATATATAAGCTCAAATAGTTTCTCAAGTAGTGACATTTTGCTTCTATTAGGAGTATATTTCTCTAACAAATACTTTAAATGTGACAAAAATTTTAAAATAAATTGTCTCTACTTTTGATCCTTCCTAATGGTTTGTAAAAATGTAACGCTGCAAAATTGTAAGTCCTCTCAAAATCATTCTATTTTGATACAAACTAAAAAATTATCCAATTAAAAATAGGAGCTTCATCAAAAGATGCTTCAAAGTAAAGATATGCCAACATTCAATTATAGAATTGCAAAATTAGATCTTAGAAACCATTTGGACTCTCATCATTTAATTTCAGTTCCCCTGAAATAAACTCAATGCTTTCCTGTTTGCAAGCTTTGTTTGCAATAATTTCACTTTTCTAAAATTATCAAATGAACTTTTAATGAATTCTTTGATTAAAAATTTCCAAATGCTTTTGAGAAATCAAAACAACAAAAGCTGGAAGACTTTCAAAAAAATCTGGTTAGTTTTACGTCAACTTGACACAAGCTAGAGTCATCAGAGAGAAAGGAGCCTCAATGAGAAAATGCCTCCATAAAATCCAGCTGTAAGGCATTTTCTTAATTAGTGCTTGGTGGGGGAGGACCCAGCCCATTGTTGGCAGTGCCATCCCTGGGCTAGTAGTCCTGGGTTCTATAAAAAAAAAGCAGGTTGAGCAAGCCAGGAGAAGCAACCCAGTAAGTAGCACCCATCCATGGCCTCTGCATCAGGTCCTGCCTTCAGGTTTCTACTCTGTTTGAGTTCCTGTCCTGGCTTCCTGCAATGATGGACTATGATGTGAAGTGTCAGCCAGATAAATCCTTCCTCCACAACTTGCTTTTTCATCATGGAGTTTGCTCCATTGCAGCAATAAACACCCTAACTAAGACAGCAGTGCCAATGTAGGACACATAGAGTGATTAACAAAGTAGTTCTTTAAGGCTCAAACATTTGATGATGCATGCACTAAAGTGCTAAGTATCTTTTTTATTATTTAAAACACTTTTGCGGACAATGTGTTTTGGTCATGTTTTATCCTCCTCCAACTCCTCCCAGATCTTCCCCTCCTCCCTACCCGACTTCATTTTCTCTCTCTCCCTCTCTCCTCCCTCCCAAAATTACAAAAAGAAAATCAAACTAAACCGAAATAAATAAGATCTTCATTTAGTATTAGTTTTCTGTTTTGCTTTGTTTGTGGAAGCACATCTCACCACTTTGTTAAGTTGGCCTGGAAGTTGCAATCTTTCTGTCTCAGATGAAAATACACTGGAATGAACCACTATGTCAGGTTTCAACATCAATTTTGTCATAAAATTTGCATTTAAGTTACTCTAATATTGTATAATTAAAAACATTTGTAATTCTTGACAATAACAACTTCTGTTTCGGTTGGTGGGATATTGTAGTTTGTCTTTTTATAGTGAACCATGAATCATGTGTGCACCTTGACTCTTTATATAGCTCAGTTCCATAGGGTTCTCTGTTATTTTTTTAAGAATATTGTCCTGACTCTGAATTTAGATTTTTAACAACTTAGATTTGAACTACTATCCACTTTGAGATAAGTCATTTTATTTCAAAATGCTAAAGTTTAAAAAATGAATTTACTATTACATGACAGATGTTATACCTTGAACAGAATGAACCTCTGAAGGTTTTATTTAGATAAATGAACCAGATGAAAATATCAAGCTATATTTGAAATGAACTGATGATATTCAAAGCATCTGATAACACTAATAGAAAATTGGTATCAGGTAACTCTTCATGACCTTCCTCACCTTGTGATGGAGCCAACCCAGCAAGAGCTATTGCTTCACTTTTTATATCAGGACAAGAGAACCCTGGAGTAAAAAACCAGCTGGAAGAGAAAGTGAAAATAAATGTTGTATAAAATCATATGTAAATATCCTTAAGACATGGGCAATGAGTACCCTGTCTGAGATCACTATGGATCACAGACATACCTAAAGGGTAAAAGCATTTTAAAACCCATGGACAGCTCCGCTACTCACAATCAGTCTCAGTGATGACAGACAGTGAGCAAATACCCTAAATGTCTACATTCAAGATTAATACCTTGGCTGGAAATGTAGCTCTATCAGTAGAATGCTTGACTACCATGCATAAAACTCTAGGTCCATTCCTAGCATCACATAAATCAGGTATAGTGGCATGTGCCTTTATTTCAGGTCATGGGAGCTAGAGGAAAGAAGATTAAGGGCAGTGAGTTTGAGTCCAATCTTGAATACACGAGACCCTGTCTCCAAAAAAAGATTAATATTTTTTGAACTTTTTCCTGATGCCGTAGTCAGAAAAAGCAACCACATTCAAAAACACTAATAGCAAGATCAGAAACAGAAGCAATTTTACAGGACAGGAAAGAAGCAATGGAGAGACTTACAAAAGACAAACGGAAAGTTAACTTGTGGGATGCCGGCCTTCAGAGAGCCGGCCTGCAACAGATCTGTACATAAGCAGGTATCACTTCCTGCTACTATTGGACATACTTCTTTTCTTTTTATCCAATTCCTGAGTTCTAAGGGAACAAATGATTTCATATGCAGTTACAAAACTTAACATAATAAGGAATTCAAATTACTCTTAAATTCATATATGTATATGCATACATATTTATTTGGATGTGCATATGCCTACAATTATATGCCAATCTGGCTATAAAACAGGTCAATTAGAAACTAAGTAGTCACTAGGCAGTGATGGCACATGCCTTTAATCCCAATACCCAGGAGCCAAAGCAGGTAGATCTCGGTGAGTATGAGGCCAGCCTGGTCTACATAATGAATTTTAGGACAGCCAGGGTTACACAGTGAAACCCTGTCCTGAAAAACCAAAATAAAGAAAAGAAAAATAGAAAAGATTCACAGTTTAAAATCCTGTCATTTACAGGCAACTTTGTAATTTGTCATTTACAGACAGATTTGTAAATAAAGTTACAGCATTTTTTTTCTCTGAAAATTTAAAAAAAAAAAAAGAAAGAAGGAAAGTAGGCATTGTTCCCTGGAATTATAACTAGGTCTCCATCTATAATTTGTTTTGTTTTGTCTGATTTTCCTTTCTTCCTATAACTCTCCTGCAGCCCAAAGGTTGGTCCTGAACTCACACTCCAGCCTCCAATCTTGAACACTAGAATTACAGGCATGTGCCACCATGTTCAACAAGTTTCTTTCCTTCCTTTCTTTTTCCTTTCTTCCTTTCCTCCCTTCCTCCACCCCCTTTGTCTTTTGAGGCAAGGTCTCATGAAGTACAGTCTGATCTCATACTCAATATGCAGTCGAGAATGTTGCTGAACTGCTAATCCTCTTCCCTCCCTTTCCCTAGCCTCTTAAGTGCTGGAGTTACAGACACCTGGATTAGAAAATTGTTTAACACAATTTTCATATCATTTGGACTGTAAAATGTCATGATATTCATTAACTACAATTTATATTTTACCTTTTAATTTTAATTGATATTTAAAAAATATTTTTTAAATATAAAAATTTTTTATATTTAAAACTATATCATTTATAAAATCATAAATTGTCTAGCTTAAATTTAAAATTTACTTTACATTCCTGTATGAACATATATCCAAATTTCATACATTTTGAATATAAATGGATTTTACTGTTATAATCCTTTAGACTTTTACCACTAATAAAATGCAAATTACATGAAAAATCTTTTTAAAGTGGTACTGGAGGTTGAAGTCACTGCCGCTCGTGTGCTAGGCAAGTACTGCATTGCTGAACTACATCCCCATACCTTGTTGTTTTAGTTATGAGACAGTCTTACTAAGTGACCTGGGATGGTCTCAAAGTACTGATCTTCTTGCCTTAAGCTCTTCTTTTTAATTTTTTTTTTGAGAATATTCTTCATGAGTCCATCATTTTTCCCCCTTCTCTCCAGCATTCAATCCTTAACCACCTGGTATTGTACAACCTCTCAGGCTGCTTGTCCCTGAAGAAAACTGAATTACAGGCACCTGGCTTGTAAAATCCTTTATCACAATTTCTATTTCATTTTGACTGTAAAATTTCATGATATTCATTAACTATACTTTATATTTTACCTTTTAATTTCAATTGCTACAACAGTCACTGATTATGTGTAGCTCTTCACCTAAGGGTAGAGTTTTCTGGTCCTCTGTATCTTAAAATCATTCTGGTCCTTCTTCTGTCATTATTTTCCCCTAAGCCTTAGGTGTAGGGCTTATATTACAAACTTATATTTAAGTTTGGCACCCCACGATCACTTGTTTTCTGCATTTTGACCAGTTGTGGATCTCCGTAATAGTCTTTCTCTATTACAAAGAGCATCATCTTTAATGAGGAGTGATTCATACCTTCTCTGTGGGTGTAAGGATAGTATTTAGAATATAGTTAGAAATTGTATGATTCTATGGAAATGTCAGGAATAGGTTCTCCTCTGGGTCCATGGCCTCTCCAACCACAAGTAGTTACTGAGCAAGCTTTACATCTAATTAGACAGCTGTTGGTTACTCCCAAGACAAAAATGCCACTATTACACTACTGGGAATATCTTGTCTGGATGGCCAATGTTGTGGTGGTATTTAGAGTGGGGTAGGACTATTGATTGCTTTTCTCCTTTGGCAGTTTGTATGTAAATTTTCTAATACTATGAGAGTTAGTTCTCAGGGAGGAAGCTATCAGGTCAGTTCCAGCTCAGTTCCTTTAAGTCCTATGTCTGAAGTACATAGAGTCTTCAGCAATAGGGTCTTGCCTTCCCTTCCCATTCCAAAGACCCCAGTTTTCCCAGTGGCCCCTACATAACATATGTGTCCTACCATTTCCCTCACTAGACCTCTCCTCCCCATAGTCCCTGTCTATGTGTTTCCGGTACATACATCTAACCTACGATGTTCCACTTTCCCAATGATCTACCAAGAGACAGCCTACATAGCTATGCATATGATTCTGGCTGTGACAAGTCACAAAGAAAGGCTGCAAGAGCAGGCAATAGCCTGTATTGTTTGGGTAGTCTCTTGAACCACCCCCTGCCCGATCAACAACTCAAAACGTGGTTATCCATGCCTGGCACTGAGTTTTTGTTCTGTGGCTCCGGGGAGAATACATCACCATGTGCGGCATGGCTCCATTTAAATACAGATATTGTCTATTTCAAGTAAATATTAAATAATACGTTTCCCTGTGGCTTTTTCAAGCATCCTTAGTGGTATCTACTTCTCCTCCTTCCCTCTCCCTCTCTACTGCCCTTTCTCCCCAGTTAAAGGACCGAAGTTTTTCCCTTTTCCTTCTTCATAGCACCTCTTCTGCCCTCTAGAATTCCCTCTCCCTCATCACATAGTGATTTTTTAATTTTCTGGTTTCTGAAGTTAGAGTCTAGGAGAGAGGGAGAGAGAGAGAGAGAGAGAGAGAGAGAGAGAGAGAGAGAGAGAGAGAGAACATGCAAACAACTCAGGTTCTGGATAACCTCATTCAGTATGATAACTGCTAGATCCATCCATTAACCTGTAAATCATTTTACAGCTTAAAAGAATTCCTCTGTGTATGTACAAGTGCCACTTTTTCATTTTCCATTCATCACTTGAAGAACATTTAGGTTGTTTCCATTTCCTAGCTACTGTGAATACAGTGGCAAGGAACTTGCCTTAGCCTCTTAAGCAGCTGGAATCGCAGGCAGTACCAACACACATCTCATGAAGATCTTGAGTACAAAAATGAAATTACTAAAATAATAAAATAAAGGAAAAATTTTGCCTGTATTTTTGTTGGTACGGCTATTAGAGATTAAATGCAAGGCCTCAATGCATACTGAGCGCATTGCTCTATCACTGAGCTACATATTCAACAACATGAATTTTATGGAATAAATACATAGTAATTCATGAGTCACATATTAATTTACTTGCATTACATGTCTAGACTTTGCCAACCCATCCAGACACTCAGACATATTTAAGTTCAGTCATCTTTGAGTTTTTGCCAATTCCATATTAAAAAAAAAACATAGCAACATACACTTTTGTCATAATGAAGGTATTTTTGTTCAGGTAGGAGCACAGACATATTTTATTTAACGGCCTGCTATCTTGATTCATAACTTGTAAATATTTAAACCTAATGGAATAAGGGCTTTCATTTGTCCTCTTGCCCCAGGCCCACAAATGTCAGGAATAAAGCTAGAACACACCATCTGCAGATGTGTATGGCAAATCACCATCCCCAAGCAGGCCTTGTACAGTAGCAAGTGCTTTTAGAACTAGACAGCAGTATTTTATCAGCATCTGCATGTCTTCTGTTTTCCATGTAGTTACTGATACCTGATTTGCCTTGTGGAAGGTAATAAATGGCCACAAATGCTTTCTGCAAGTTAGACACCTGACATCAACGTTCTTTAGAGGTAAAAATCTATTTAATTTTTTAGTGACTATTCCCTTGGGCTCATTGCTGCCCAAAGAGTGTATTGCAGAAACAAAAATAATAAGCATTAGCTAACAATATAATAAATAATAGATGTAGGCTTATGTAGCACAATAAATGACAAAACCTTTGCAAGCTAAAGCAGTGAGATTCCCTTTCTACCTTCTGCAACAGCCCAGATCCGCATTTCTTTCCTGCACACACTTCATATTCATCTAACCTATAATGTCCCATATTCCCCACTGATACACCAAGAGGCAGCTTACAGAGCTTTGCATATGACTCTAGCTGAGAAAAAAAAGCCACAGTAACTGAGAACTACGCAAAGAAGCTCTTGAGAATAACAGCTTCAATTATTTCTTGCAGCATTGCCTGAGATCAGAACACAACTCCTATAGCGATGTTGGAAATATTTAGCTTTATCAGGAATAGTCTGAAGGCTCTCCTTCATTGTGAGGTAGCTCTAACTATCATGTAACAAGAAAGTCAGGCAAAGAAGAGCGGGGCACTGTCTTTACTCCAGATGTAGTTGCATAATGAAATAAGGTCTCTGTTTGATGAATCTTGATCTCACTCACTACTCGACAACTCTGTGACTGAATCTGGAAGTGCCAAATGGAAGTCCACCACTTGCTACAACTTTTCTGATGCCTGATAATAATACTTAATTTTAAAATGAAGTTTGGGTTATAGATAGCTAGCGCTCAATTAATAGAATGATTGCCTAGCATGAGCAACGCCTGGGGTTTGAGCCGCAGCGCTGCAGAAAACAGACAGTGACACATACTTCTTAATCACCGCACTTGGAATGTAGAGCCAAGAGAATCAGGAGTTCAAGTTCATGCTCAGTTACATAATGAGTTTGAGACCAGCCTGGGATACATAAGACCAGAGGGAGGGGGGGAGGGAGGGAGGGAGGGAGGGAGGGAGGGAGCTTATGACAAATGCTAAACTAGGCAGAATAATAGAGCAATGAGGATAAATCAAAACTGTGTCAGGCCCACAGGGACATAAGTTCACTTTAAATGCTCCCTGATTCTGATTCATTCTGCAGGGTACAGTCAAGGTGGTTTTTCTAAAGTATTGCTCTGATAAGATCAGTCCTTGTTAATACACAATTCAATTACTTTCCACTCCTCTATTTTTTAATTAATTCATTGTGGGGAGGGTTGAGACAGGGTTTCTCTGTGTCATCCTGGTTGGCCTAAAACTCACTGCAACTCACTCTATAGACCAGGCTAGCCTCAGACTCACAGAGATCCCCCTGCGTCTGCCTCCTGAGAGTGCTGGGATTAAAGGAGTGTGTCACCCATGCCTGGCCTCAAGTACTCTAAAGTTAATACCTAGGCTCCCGAATCCAACAGGCTAGCTCAGGACATCTTAGACTACCACTCATACTTCCATTAGACCTAAAGGAATGTTTTTACCTGATCTTCCATCTTCTTAAAATAGTCCTCCTCCGTGGCTTGTTTTTGATAGACAACTGTCCTGTCAAGACACATTGTAGTCATAGCCTTTTATTGTAAGAAAGAGGTCTTTTCTGGCCCACTCTTCTAACCAGGTCATCTGTCTCTATTCCCCAGGGATGCCCGTTGAATGCCTATATTAAGGAGGTGATAGCACTAGTTTCCCTCCAGATTTGACTGCATGATAAAATAAAGCCTTTGATTTATCCCCAGCTCAGATTTTCCTTTATCTGTGGAACTCTTGGAAGCTAGAGATTTCATTATCTCTATATCCTCAACACTTAAAACATCAGACTAGTCTAAATGAAGTTGAATTATGTTGGGTTGAGTTGAGCACATTTTTAAAATTTATTTTATTATATTTATTTATTCAGTCTGTATGCGCATGTGCATGTGCAGGTCAGAGGATAACCTGCTAGGAATGCTTCTCCCTGTTTACTACCGAAGTCCCCAATATCAAATTCAGGTCATCGTGCTCGGCAGCAAGTGCCTGTACCCACTGATCCAGATCACTGGCACCCGGTGGTACCAATTTGAAAACGATACTGGGAACCCAAATATTAAGGAATCTAAATGCTTAGTTGATGAAATTGTGCTGGGTGGATGCCTGACAAAGACAAATGGGGGCAATTCTGAGCAGAAAGAAAGCATGTAGACAGAATTGGTTTAGGAAAAACAGTCTGGAATTATATAAAAGATGAACTGAATTTCTACTCATTCTAATATACTCCCAACCAATAATATTCCCAGTAAACATTCTCACAGTCTCCTTCCACTCACTCCATGCAAGCCTACAAAAGTAGCAAGCACATGAGAATATAAGTCAAGAGCTATAATTTTTAACAGACATAATCCTGATTATCTTTAATATCCTTACTATGTAAACAGAGAACGCTTGTAAATAGGCATGAAAAAACTAACACCAGCTGGACCACAGGAAAAGAACATAAATAGAAATTTCACAAAAGAAAAAAGAGACCGACAGATAAATTAGTAATGTGATGCCAGTTTTGCCTATCAAATTGTCAGAGACTATAAAATTAATACTACTTGGAGTACTCTTATATTAGGTGTGAGAGTGGAAATTAGTATAAGGCTTCTGGAGAAGAAAATTCTCAGATAAGAAGTCAAAGATATATTGTACAAAATATTCAGCACATTTACAATCACTCAGAAATCTGGAAAACTGAGTAGCCAATAAAAATGAAATTAAAACTAGTGTGGTACATTAATTAATGATACATAAATATGTCCACATACTAATACCCTATCTTAGTCCTTGTTCTTTCTATTGCTGTGAAGAGACACCATGACTACAGTAACTTTTATAAAAGAAAGCATTTCATTGGGATGGCTTCCAGTTCAGAGGTTTAGCCCATTACCTTCACAGTGGGACATGGCAGCATGCAGGCAGACACGGTGCTGGAGAACAAGCTGAGAGTTAATAATCTTGATCCAAAGGCAACAGGAAGTGAACTGAGATACTGGGTGTGGCTTGAGCACAAGTCCACGCTCACTGTGACACACTTCTACAAAACCGTACCTTCTAATGGTGCCACTCCCCATGGGGCCCACTTTCTTTCAAATTACCACATACCCCAAACCTGCAAGTGTTGCCTTATTTAGGCAAAAGAACTTTGCAGATATAACTGATGACCCCATGAGTTTATTTAATTTCATGTAATTATATAAAAAATCATCACAATATACACATATTAAGAACTCGGACTGCTTCATGTTCATATTATAACTTTTGGGTTATAAAATAAGATATGCATATATACACAATGCATGATTTAGATTATATTAAATATCTAAGTATTACCAATGATACTTGTCTAAAACTGAATGAACTGGCATACTACAATAACCCAGGACTTGAGTCCAACTTTCACTATATTCAAAGCTTTCTTTTAAAAATTTGTAAAGATAGAAATCCTAGCAGTCAAGTTGTTTTCATGTGTGTGTGTGTGCATGTGTGTGGGAGGGGGGGAGGAGAGAGAGAGGGAGAGAGAGAGAGAGAGAGAGAGAGAGAGAGAGAGAGAGAGAGAACACTATCTGTTCTTTTCTTTAACTGTGGGAGTGGAATGGAACTTAGGTTAGTGAGCTTAGCATCAAGCACCCTTACCTGCTGAGCCACCTAGCCATTCCAGTAGTCAAAACTTTTTTTATCTTTTTTTTAATTAATTTATTTATTTATTAAAGATTTCTGTCTCTTCCCCACCGCCGCCTCCCCTTTCCCTCCCCCTCCCCCAATCAAGTCCCCCTCCCTCGTCAGCCCAAAAAGCAATCAGGGTTCTCTGCCCTGTGGGAAGTCCAAGGACCACCCACCTCCATCCAGGTCTAGTAAGGTGAGCATCCACGAAACTGCCTAGGCTCCCACGAAACCAATAGGTCCAGTAGAATCAAAAACCCGTTGCCATTGTTCTTGAGGTCTCAGTAGTCCTCCTTGTCCGCTATGTTCAGCGAGACCAGTTTTGACCCAGGCTTTTTCAGACCCAGGCCAGCTGGCCTTGGTGAGTTCCTGATAGAACATCCCCATTGTCTCAGTGTATGGGTGCACCCCTCGCGGTCCTGAGTTCCTTGCTTGTGCTCTCTCTCCTTCTGCTCCTGATTTGGACCTTGAGATTTCAGTCCGGTGCTCCAATGTGGGTCTCTGTCTCTGTCTCCTTTCATCGCCTGATGAAGTTTAATATTCAGGAGGATGCCTATATGATTTTCTTTGGGTTCTCCTTCTTATTTAGCTTCTCTAAGAACCCGAATTATAGGTTCAATGTCCTTTATTTATGGCTAGAAACCAAATATGAGTGAGAACATCCCATGTTCCTCTTTTTGGGTCTGGCTTACCTCACTCAGGATGGTGTTTTCTATTTCCATCCATTTGCCTGCAAACTTCAAGAAGTCCTTGTTTTTTACTGCTGAGTAGTACTCTAATATGTATATATTCCATACTTTCTTCATCCATTCTTCAATTGAAGGGCATCTAGGTTGTTTCCAGGTTCTGGCTATTACAAACAATGCTGCTATAAACATAGTAGAGCATATACTTTTGTTGTGTGATAAGGCCTCTCTTGGGTATATTCCCAAGAGTGGTATTGCTGGGTCCATGGGTAGGTTGATCCCAAATTTCCTGAGAAACCTCCACACTGCTTTCCAGAGTGGTTGCACAAGTTTGCATTCCCACCAGCAATGGATGAGTGTACCCCTTTCTCCACAACCTCTCCAGCAAAGGCTATCATTGGTGTTTTTGATTTTTGCCATTCTGACAGGTGTAAGATGGTATCTTAAAGTTGTCTTGATTTGCATTTCCCTGATCGCTAAGGAAGTTGAGCATGACCTTAGGTGTCTTTTGGCCATTTGAACTTCTTCTGTTGAGAGATCTCTGTTCAACTCAGTGCCCCATTTTATAATTGGGTTGATTAGCCTTTTACGGTCTAGTTTCTTGAGTTCTTTATATATTTTGGAGATCAGACCTTTGTCAGTTGAGGGGTTGGTGAAGATCTTCTCCCAGTCAGTGGGTTGCCTTTCTGTCTTAGCGACAGTGTCCTTTGCTTTACAGAAGCTTCTCAGTCTCAGGAGGTCCCATTTATTCGATGAGGCCCTTACTGTCTGTGCTGCTGGGGTTATACGTAGGAAGTGGTCTCCTGTGCCCACGTGTTCTAGAGTACTTCCCACTTTCTCTTCAATCAGGTTCAGTGTGTTTGGACTGATATTGAGGTCTTTCACCCACTTGGACTTGAGTTTTGTGCATGGTGATAGATATGGGTCTATTTTCATTCTTCTACAGATTGACATCCAGTTTTGCCAGCACAATTTGTTGAAGATGCTCTCTTTTTTCCATTGTATACTTTTAGCTCCTTTATCGAAAATCAGGTGTTCATATGTTTGTGGGTTAAAGTCAGGGTCTTCTATTCGATTCCATTGGTCGACTTCTCTGTTTTTATGCCAATACCAAGCTGTTTTCAATACTGTAGCTCTGTAATAGAGTTTGAAGTCAGGGATGGTAATGCCTCCAGACGTTCCTTTATTGTATAAGATTGTTTTGGCTATCCTGGGTTTTTTGTTTTTCCATATAAAGTTGATTATTGTCTTCTCCAGATCTGTGAAGAATTTTGATGGGATTTTGATGGGGATTGCATTGAATCTATAGATTGCTTTTGGTAGAATTGCCATTTTTACTATGTTGATCCTCCCAATCCAAGAGCAAGGGAGGTCCTTCCATTTTCTGGTGTCCTCCTCTATTTCTTTCTTCAAAGACTTGAAGTTCTTGTCAAATAGATCTTTCACTTCCTTGGTCAGGGTTACCCCAAGATATTTTATGCTCTTTGTGGCTATCGTGAAAGGTGATGCTTCTGTGATTTCCCTCTCTGTTTCCTTATCCTTAGTGTATAGGAAGGCAACTGATTTTTTGGAGTTGATCTTGTATCCAGCCACGCTACTAAAGGTGTTTATCAGCTGTAGGAGTTCTTTGGTAGAATTTTTGGGGTCGCTTATGTATACTATCATATCATCTGCAAATAACGAAAGCTTAACTTCTTCCTTTCCAATACGAATCCCCTTGATCCCCTTATGTTGTCTTATTGCTATTGCTAGAACTTCAAGCACTATATTGAAGAGGAATGGAGAGAGTGGACATCCTTGTCTTGTTCCTGATTTTAGTGGGATGGCTTTGAGTTTTTCTCCATTTAATTTAATGTTAGCTGTCGGTTTCCTGTAGATAGCTTTTATTATATTTAGGTAAGACCCTTGTATCGCTATTCTCTCCAAGACCTTTATCATAAAGGGGTGTTGAATTTTGTCGAATGCTTTTTCAGCATCTAATGAAATGATCATATGGTTTTTTCAAAACTTTTAAAGTTACCATTATAGTATAGAAGAATTAATTTAGAATAGCTGATCATTAGTGACTTTCAGCTGAGGCTGGTGGAAGGAGATATTCTCGTGTAATTTATTTTTTCCCTAAAACAATATTAACCTAACTTTGTATTATTTATACTTTTCATGATGTAAGGGTTAAATATTCTAATATTCTACAACATGAATGCCGTTAAACAAGAGTTTTGAATTTTGCCTTATATATTTATTCACATTTTCAATATTTGTAGACTTAAAAAAGAAACAAATGAATTTACTAAAGCTATTGAGTTAATATGCTGTTTTTATCTCTATTTTTATTATCTGTATATTTATTTCTTCATCTATTTTGATTTCTGAATAATTATAGTATTTTAAAGTAACAGATTTCACAATATTATGACATAGCTACACTTCATTTAATCAGTAAAATTTAATATAAAATATGAAATTTAATATGTTCACTTCAAATTATATGTAGAACGTATATCCACATTAAAAGGGAGTGATCAAACAGGAATAAAAATTCAAACATAATTGATGCCATCTTCAGATTTCTGACATTGTTGAGTTTTACTTTTTTAAACTAATCTGACTATATAACTTTCTTTTTTAATTTAATATGTTTTATTTTCTTAAAAAAAGAAAAACTATCTTTTTTCATTTTACATACCAATCCCTGTTCACTCTCCCTCCCCTCCTCCCATTCCTTCCACCTACCTCCCACTTCACCCCCATCCACTCCTCAGATACCAATCCCTGTTCCCTCTCCCTCCCCTCCTCCCATTCCCTCCACCTACCTCCCACCCCATCCCCCATCCACTCCTCAGAGAGGGTAAGGCACCTTGCTTTGGGGAAGGTCCAAGGCCCTCTCTACTATATCTAGGCTGAGCAAGGTATATATCCAAAGAGAATGGGTTTCAAAAAGCCAATACCAGCAGTAGGGATAAATCCTGGCGCCACTGCCAGTGGCCCTGCAGTCTGCTCCAGCCATACAACTGTCAATCACATTCAGAGGGCCTAGTTTGGTCCTATGCTGGTTCCTTCCCTGTCCAGCTGGAGTTAGTGAGCTCCCATTAGCTCAGGCAAACAGTTTCATTGGGTTTCCTCATTATGGTCTTGATCTCTTTGCTCATATTCTCACTTATTTACTGTGTTCTTTGCTTTGCAGAAGCTTCTCAATTTCAGGAGGTCCCATTTATTTATTGTTGCTCTCAGAGTCTGTGCTACTAGGGCTATATTTAGGAAGTGATCTCCTGTGCCCATGCAGTGAAAGCTACTTCCCACTTTCTCTTCTATCAGGTTCAGTGTGGTAGGATTTATATTGAGGTCTTTAATCCATTTGGACTTGAGTTTTGTGCATGGGGATAGATATCGGCCTATTTTCATTCTTCTACATGTTGACATCAGTTATGCCAGCACCATTTATTGAAAATACTTTCTTTTTCTGTTGTATACTTTTAGCTTCTTTGTCAAAAATCAGGTGTTCATAGGTTTGTGGATTAGTATCCAGGTCTTCGATTCAATTCCATTTGTCAACCTGTCTGTTTTTATGCCAATAGAAAGCTGTTCTCATTACTGTAGCTCTATAATATAGCTTGATGTCAGGGGTGGTGATGCCTCTAGAAGTTTATTTTATTGTACAGGATTGTTTTGGCTATCCTGAGTTTTTTGTTGTTGTTTTTCCATATGAAGTTGATTATTGTTCTTTCAAGATCTGTGAAGAATTGGGATTTTGATGGGGGTTACATTGAATCTATAGATTACTTTTGATAGGATTGCCGTTTTTGTTATGTTGATCCTACCTATTCAAGAGCATTGTAGATCTTTCCGTTTTCTGGTATCTTCTTCAGTTTCATTCTTTAAAGACTTAAAGTTCTCATTGAATACGTCTTTCACTTCTTTCATTTGTATTACCCCAAGATATTTTATGTTATTTGTGGCTATTGTGAAGGTTGGTGTTTCTCTGATTTCTTTCTCAGCTTCTTTATCATTTGTATGTAGGACAGCTAATGATTTTTTAATTGATCTTGTATCCTGCCACATTATTGAAGGTATTTATCAGCTGTAGGAGTTCCTTAATAGAGTTTTTGGGGTCACTTATGTATACTATCATATTATCTGCAAATAGCAAAAGTTTGACTTCTTCCTTTCCACTTTGAATTCCCTTTTCTCCTTTGTTGTCATATTGCTCTAGCCAGGACTTCAAGAACTATGTTGAATAGATATGGTGGAGAGAGTTACAGCTTTGTCTTGTTCCAGATTTTAGTGAAATTGCTTTGAGTTTCTCTCCATTTAATTTGATGTTGATTATCAGCTTGCTGTATATTGCTTTTATTATGTTTATATATGTTCCTTGAAGAAGTCTGTGAGGCTGGCCCATCTCAGCCAGCAGTCTTGAAGCTGTTCTCTATAGAACTCTGAGAAAACTACAACAAAGGCACTCAGAGGCTGGATCACCCGGGCCACCCGTTTTTATTGGTGCTTGGTCTCCTTGCTTTGAAAATATACGAACTTTTAAAGGCA